>NW_007503630.1:0-258 GCF_000475195.1 Diaphorina citri
TGGCATTGGATATTATTCATGGATCTGTATTCTGTACTAATGGGGTATCACGGTGTTAGTGATAGTAAGAACTGAGATTCGGGACCCATTGCTATTTTCTTTATTAGTCCTACTTCCTTGGGTTGGCTATACTTTTCTATTTGGTTGAGATTGTTGAGAATGAAGAGATAGGTAACTTTCAGTAGGTACCTAGGTATTAAGCTGTGTCCACACATAGTTGACGCCGTCGATCGACGAGGTCAGTGTACGGTTTCAGTC
>NW_007503631.1:0-258 GCF_000475195.1 Diaphorina citri
AGTACGAAGCGTCGGAACTCGGTAGGATATGCAATTAGTAAGCTCAATGCAATCTATTTTATTGTTTAGAATTTTAAATAGGAATTGTAGGATGGAGATGTTAAGCCTGGAAGATACTGGTAATATACATAATTGCTCTCTTAGGTCTTTGTACGAAATAGCTTCCGGATAGGTCGGGTAAAACCCGTTCACCCTATGGAAAAGACGTCTACAAAATAGTGCTTGTACAGATTCAAGTTTAGATATTTTATAGTTAGT
>NW_007503632.1:0-258 GCF_000475195.1 Diaphorina citri
TTGGGCATTTTTAGTTTAGTAGTTGGTTTAAATCATCCTAGTGACTAGTGACACTAGAAACAGCAAGGAGACTTGATTGAGAACTTCAGTAAGTTCTTGGAGCATCTTAATAGATGTCATATTTTGTTTATTGTTTATTTACCTATTATTTCACCTCCTTCATTTTCCTTCCTTTGTTCTTGTATTTCTTGGGTCCTTCTTTTCTTTAAATGATTTCAAATTGCAACATTCCCATAGGTAATTGTATAAACAGGTACA
>NW_007503633.1:0-258 GCF_000475195.1 Diaphorina citri
CAACTTTCTCAAACACGTCCAAACTAACGAATTTCATTGCATTGCACGTTGCATTGCACAAGTCTGGACCCACCATAAAGGGGATTTGGCTAATAACCAAATCGGGAATTATGTGTGGTAAAGCAGAGAGAGCTTCTTCGCAACTTTTGTGGGTACCACAGTGAAAGGCCTGAGTGCACCCCAAACTCCAAGCAGTGAGCCAAAAAAACTTCGACCCGACCAGGCATCGAACCAGGGACCTCCGCCGTGCAAGCCTAG
>NW_007503634.1:0-258 GCF_000475195.1 Diaphorina citri
ATCTTACCTTCGTTTCTCTTGTTCTGCGTTAGTTTCTTGCTCTAGGGTTTCACACCGGGTTTTACACTTGGCTATATCACGGAGGAGGGCAGAGTTCTCAGCTTTGAGTTGATTCACATTAGTTTCCAGTTGTTCCACCAGAGTGTGTCTGTCTAATGTCAGATCTCGCATTTCATCTGAAGAACGCTCGATCTCCTTCTGAAGTAAACCCACTTGATCCCTCTGTGGGAAAAAAATAATAATCAAGGCCTTTAATAT
>NW_007503635.1:0-258 GCF_000475195.1 Diaphorina citri
TACAGTTCCCTCTATCAAACATCTACAATCTACAAAAAAGGTCATGTAATGTTTTTACAATGGATTTCCTCTGTAAGTCGAACATATACATATTATGTCATTATTTTTTCCGAAGTTTCCCCAAATCGTAAGAAATAGCATGTGTATCTAATATTCTGTATAATGATGACTGATGACAAGGTGTGCGTTCACAATAAACAGGTCATTGTCATTGGGAAGTAAGGTTTTTCTCAACTTGACTAACATTTCCCATCAACA
>NW_007503636.1:0-258 GCF_000475195.1 Diaphorina citri
AGTACGCGTTCTTCAGTCTCTTTTCTTCTCTTATTTTCTCTTTCATGTTCGAAGTTATTTTCCCTCCAGTCTGTCTCCTTCGTCCTCCGTTATTCTTCTGTCCTCTCCTCCTTATTCCATTGCTTCCCAGTTTTTCGCCTCCTCATATTCCACCTTCTCCTCCTCCCCTTTCGTCGTCTTCTTTGCGTTATTTTTATCATTATACCTTTTGCTCTTGAATTTTTATCAAACCATAATGATGATGATTGTGACATTTGT
>NW_007503637.1:0-258 GCF_000475195.1 Diaphorina citri
CTCTGTATTATTAGGGCATTGGAGTAGGTTTTCATTTTGTATTTTATAATTTTTGAAGTTTTCGCTGTACACAGAATCCGCTGAATTTTTAACATAGGATTTAACCAGTATCTCAGCCATATGTTTTTTGTTCGTGACAGTTACACCGTTAGAATCTTTTATTGCAGTCACCGGATTGTAAGGTCTCTTACCTTTTACTCTTCGCAATTGTGCCCACATATCAGTTTGGCTAACAGGCGAATCAATTGAAGCAACAAA
>NW_007503638.1:0-258 GCF_000475195.1 Diaphorina citri
CATTCTTGTTCACAAATTAATTTCAAGATGAAACACACAGAAATCGGAACGCTGCTACATTGAACAGTGGCGTAGCCTCAAAGGGACTGAGTAATGAGTTGATGACTAATGATTTACCTTTTAACGTACCCACCAGGTCCTCGTTTTTTAGCTAAATCTCCTTGTGTTTTGGGGGTCACGAGGGCTATTCGCTCTGAAGCTTTTTTTTTCTCCAACAAAATCACTACTCGGAACTGCTTTCACATTGCTTCAATAGCC
>NW_007503639.1:0-258 GCF_000475195.1 Diaphorina citri
GCTGCTCAACATCCTATGGACTGATTAGTTTTGGTTCTTGCCCAACTAAGAATCCTGTGGCTAATTTTGACCTGCCTAAGGTAAGTACACCAAAACATGTCCAATGTTTAAAACTTTCTCACCTTTTGATCACCCATCAAACCAGTTAACTAAGTACAACCTACAAAACATTAACAGAAGACTGAAAGAGCCTTGAGAAAGTCTCTTCAAGGTGTCCCAGGACTCCTGGGGGATACAACTAACAATTCCAAAATTTTT
>NW_007503640.1:0-258 GCF_000475195.1 Diaphorina citri
CCGCAGCAGCATTTAATAGTTTATTGTTTCCGTTGAAAATATATCTCGCGGAATCAGGCCTTTCTTATTGCGATTCATGGGCGAACTCCCTAATCAAAGTTCTGATTCCAAGGGCTCACTTCTCTCCCACTTCCATGAGACACACTGTGATTTTGTTTCAATGGCCTGAAACTTGGCCAGTTTTTGAACCAGTTATGTCACTCTCAGCCGTATCAGAGAACAGTTCATATGAAAACTGGCCAAGTGTCAGGCCATTGA
>NW_007503641.1:0-258 GCF_000475195.1 Diaphorina citri
GCGATGCCGCCTGGAAATCCAAACCCATAAAATGGATACAGACCTCACTCATGTTATGGGAAATGTTTTAATATGTACATGGGTTTTTGTGGGTAAACACCATGGAATGAATAATATTTCATTGGCATATGCTTTAGCAGCCAGGGTGTTGAAGTTGAAAAATAGCAAAAGTACCACACAGAGAAATAATAAAATACGGCTTACCTATGTTGAGTTTTCACTCGATTTTCGTCGACTTACCTTGTCCTCAAAGCGACT
>NW_007503642.1:0-258 GCF_000475195.1 Diaphorina citri
TGAAGAAGAAGATGATGATGATGCAATGTCAGTGGCAGAATCTAGCGGGAAGATGGAAGCTGATGAAGAAACAATGAGCACGTATTCTGAAGTCCCTGTAGACAAGGACAAGTATGACAAAGCCATGGACATGGAAGAAGAACAGGAAGCTTTGGCTAAACTACAAGGTAAGTAGGGTCGAAAGTCAATGGTCTATGGTCACCGTCCACAACGGAGAACCGACCATCGACCAGAGCCTAGTACCGACCCAAGAGAAAA
>NW_007503643.1:0-258 GCF_000475195.1 Diaphorina citri
TGGAAAAGTCAGGGAATTGTCAGGGAATTTCTAAAAAAAATGACAAAAATCCAAAAAAGTCAGGGAATTTTTCAAAGCAAAGAAAAAAAAAAATGAATTTTCGGTCCATAAAAAAGTATGCAACCTTGAAGGGGCAACTCATATTTTCTCAAAAAAATTTCGCCTGTGGCGCTGTAATTTTCCAAAAGTTTTTTTTAAAAATAAGACTCACAACCGCTGCAGCGGTTGATCAACCAATCCACCAAATGACAAAATAAA
>NW_007503644.1:0-10201 GCF_000475195.1 Diaphorina citri
AACTAGCCTGAGGGGTGTGCAATCCAGCATATTCAACAGCCGGTCCCAAGCCCGAATAAATAGTGAGGGTTTGATTGTCAGGAAAGGCATCCCAATCCAGTAAAAAGTATGTCCGAAACACCAAAATGATAGTCCAACAAAGTCCAGAGAAGGCCTCGGAAACTGTACTCGACTTTGATAATACTATCAGGGCGTACCCTTGCGACGCGCAGATGCCTCGCCTGACAGCTGTGACAAATGGGCAAGGGCTACCGGTTCAGAGACGGGACCGGCTAAAGAAGCTAGTCAAAAAGAATGTAAGAATTGGTACACTGAATGTGGGATCTATGACTGGAAGAGGAAGAGAAGTTGCAGACCTCATGGCTAGAAGAAGAATACAAATCCTAACTGTACAAGAAACCAGATGGAAGGGAAATAAAGCTAAAGAACTTGGTGATGGCTACAAACTATTTTACAGTGGAAATAAGGACAGTGGAAGAAATGGAGTCGGCATCATCTTGGATAATGAAATGAAGACGAAAGTTACTAATATCAGCAGGAAGAGTGATCGAGTTATGAGCATGAAATTACAACTGGACGAGTTAGAACTAAATATCCTGAGTACATATGCACCACAGGTTGGCTGTGAGGATGATGAAAAGGATGCTTTCTGGAGAGAAGTGGAAGAAGAAATATCGAAAATACCGGATGATGAAAGAATATTTCTTGCTGGAGACTTGAATGGACATATAGGAAAAGGAAACACAGAAGTAACGCAAAGAATTAGAGGAATTTGGGGGGTGGGAAATCAAAATGAAGAAGGAGACAGAATCACTGACTTTGCTTTAGCCACAGATATGGCAATCCTCAACACATTCTTTAAAAAAGAGGAGAGACATCTGATAACCTACAAAAGCGGGGACAGAGTGAGTCAAATAGATTTTATTCTATGTAGAAGGCAGCACTTTAAAGAAGTTTAAAACTGCAAAGTAATTAACGGAGAGTCAGTCGCAACTCAGCACAGATTGTTAGTCATTGATTCTGCCTTCATGATGACGAAAAAGAAAGTAAATAAAAGCACCTCTCCCAAAATCAAATGGTGGAAATTAAAAGATCCTTTCCTAAAAATGGAATTCAGCCTGAGGGGTGTAAACTAGCCTGAGGGGTGTAAACTAGCCTGAGGGGTGTAAACTAGCCTGAGGGGTGTAAACTAGCCTGAGGGGTGTAAACTAGCCTGAGGGGTGTAAACTAGCCTGAGGGGTGTAAACTAGCCTGAGGGGTGTAAACTAGCCTGAGGGGTGTAAACTAGCCTGAGGGGTGTAAACTAGCCTGAGGGGTGTAAACTAGCCTGAGGGGTGTAAACTAGCCTGAGGGGTGTAAACTAGCCTGAGGGGTGTAAACTAGCCTGAGGGGTGTAAACTAGCCTGAGGGGTGTAAACTAGCCTGAGGGGTGTAAACTAGCCTGAGGGGTGTAAACTAGCCTGAGGGGTGTAAACTAGCCTGAGGGGTGTAAACTAGCCTGAGGGGTGTAAACTAGCCTGAGGGGTGTAAACTAGCCTGAGGGGTGTAAACTAGCCTGAGGGGTGTAAACTAGCCTGAGGGGTGTAAACTAGCCTGAGGGGTGTAAACTAGCCTGAGGGGTGTAAACTAGCCTGAGGGGTGTAAACTAGCCTGAGGGGTGTAAACTAGCCTGAGGGGTGTAAACTAGCCTGAGGGGTGTAAACTAGCCTGAGGGGTGTAAACTAGCCTGAGGGGTGTAAACTAGCCTGAGGGGTGTAAACTAGCCTGAGGGGTGTAAACTAGCCTGAGGGGTGTAAACTAGCCTGAGGGGTGTAAACTAGCCTGAGGGGTGTAAACTAGCCTGAGGGGTGTAAACTAGCCTGAGGGGTGTAAACTAGCCTGAGGGGTGTAAACTAGCCTGAGGGGTGTAAACTAGCCTGAGGGGTGTAAACTAGCCTGAGGGGTGTAAACTAGCCTGAGGGGTGTAAACTAGCCTGAGGGGTGTAAACTAGCCTGAGGGGTGTAAACTAGCCTGAGGGGTGTAAACTAGCCTGAGGGGTGTAAACTAGCCTGAGGGGTGTAAACTAGCCTGAGGGGTGTAAACTAGCCTGAGGGGTGTAAACTAGCCTGAGGGGTGTAAACTAGCCTGAGGGGTGTAAACTAGCCTGAGGGGTGTAAACTAGCCTGAGGGGTGTAAACTAGCCTGAGGGGTGTAAACTAGCCTGAGGGGTGTAAACTAGCCTGAGGGGTGTAAACTAGCCTGAGGGGTGTAAACTAGCCTGAGGGGTGTAAACTAGCCTGAGGGGTGTAAACTAGCCTGAGGGGTGTAAACTAGCCTGAGGGGTGTAAACTAGCCTGAGGGGTGTAAACTAGCCTGAGGGGTGTAAACTAGCCTGAGGGGTGTAAACTAGCCTGAGGGGTGTAAACTAGCCTGAGGGGTGTAAACTAGCCTGAGGGGTGTAAACTAGCCTGAGGGGTGTAAACTAGCCTGAGGGGTGTAAACTAGCCTGAGGGGTGTAAACTAGCCTGAGGGGTGTAAACTAGCCTGAGGGGTGTAAACTAGCCTGAGGGGTGTAAACTAGCCTGAGGGGTGTAAACTAGCCTGAGGGGTGTAAACTAGCCTGAGGGGTGTAAACTAGCCTGAGGGGTGTAAACTAGCCTGAGGGGTGTAAACTAGCCTGAGGGGTGTAAACTAGCCTGAGGGGTGTAAACTAGCCTGAGGGGTGTAAACTAGCCTGAGGGGTGTAAACTAGCCTGAGGGGTGTAAACTAGCCTGAGGGGTGTAAACTAGCCTGAGGGGTGTAAACTAGCCTGAGGGGTGTAAACTAGCCTGAGGGGTGTAAACTAGCCTGAGGGGTGTAAACTAGCCTGAGGGGTGTAAACTAGCCTGAGGGGTGTAAACTAGCCTGAGGGGTGTAAACTAGCCTGAGGGGTGTAAACTAGCCTGAGGGGTGTAAACTAGCCTGAGGGGTGTAAACTAGCCTGAGGGGTGTAAACTAGCCTGAGGGGTGTAAACTAGCCTGAGGGGTGTAAACTAGCCTGAGGGGTGTAAACTAGCCTGAGGGGTGTAAACTAGCCTGAGGGGTGTAAACTAGCCTGAGGGGTGTAAACTAGCCTGAGGGGTGTAAACTAGCCTGAGGGGTGTAAACTAGCCTGAGGGGTGTAAACTAGCCTGAGGGGTGTAAACTAGCCTGAGGGGTGTAAACTAGCCTGAGGGGTGTAAACTAGCCTGAGGGGTGTAAACTAGCCTGAGGGGTGTAAACTAGCCTGAGGGGTGTAAACTAGCCTGAGGGGTGTAAACTAGCCTGAGGGGTGTAAACTAGCCTGAGGGGTGTAAACTAGCCTGAGGGGTGTAAACTAGCCTGAGGGGTGTAAACTAGCCTGAGGGGTGTAAACTAGCCTGAGGGGTGTAAACTAGCCTGAGGGGTGTAAACTAGCCTGAGGGGTGTAAACTAGCCTGAGGGGTGTAAACTAGCCTGAGGGGTGTAAACTAGCCTGAGGGGTGTAAACTAGCCTGAGGGGTGTAAACTAGCCTGAGGGGTGTAAACTAGCCTGAGGGGTGTAAACTAGCCTGAGGGGTGTAAACTAGCCTGAGGGGTGTAAACTAGCCTGAGGGGTGTAAACTAGCCTGAGGGGTGTAAACTAGCCTGAGGGGTGTAAACTAGCCTGAGGGGTGTAAACTAGCCTGAGGGGTGTAAACTAGCCTGAGGGGTGTAAACTAGCCTGAGGGGTGTAAACTAGCCTGAGGGGTGTAAACTAGCCTGAGGGGTGTAAACTAGCCTGAGGGGTGTAAACTAGCCTGAGGGGTGTAAACTAGCCTGAGGGGTGTAAACTAGCCTGAGGGGTGTAAACTAGCCTGAGGGGTGTAAACTAGCCTGAGGGGTGTAAACTAGCCTGAGGGGTGTAAACTAGCCTGAGGGGTGTAAACTAGCCTGAGGGGTGTAAACTAGCCTGAGGGGTGTAAACTAGCCTGAGGGGTGTAAACTAGCCTGAGGGGTGTAAACTAGCCTGAGGGGTGTAAACTAGCCTGAGGGGTGTAAACTAGCCTGAGGGGTGTAAACTAGCCTGAGGGGTGTAAACTAGCCTGAGGGGTGTAAACTAGCCTGAGGGGTGTAAACTAGCCTGAGGGGTGTAAACTAGCCTGAGGGGTGTAAACTAGCCTGAGGGGTGTAAACTAGCCTGAGGGGTGTAAACTAGCCTGAGGGGTGTAAACTAGCCTGAGGGGTGTAAACTAGCCTGAGGGGTGTAAACTAGCCTGAGGGGTGTAAACTAGCCTGAGGGGTGTAAACTAGCCTGAGGGGTGTAAACTAGCCTGAGGGGTGTAAACTAGCCTGAGGGGTGTAAACTAGCCTGAGGGGTGTAAACTAGCCTGAGGGGTGTAAACTAGCCTGAGGGGTGTAAACTAGCCTGAGGGGTGTAAACTAGCCTGAGGGGTGTAAACTAGCCTGAGGGGTGTAAACTAGCCTGAGGGGTGTAAACTAGCCTGAGGGGTGTAAACTAGCCTGAGGGGTGTAAACTAGCCTGAGGGGTGTAAACTAGCCTGAGGGGTGTAAACTAGCCTGAGGGGTGTAAACTAGCCTGAGGGGTGTAAACTAGCCTGAGGGGTGTAAACTAGCCTGAGGGGTGTAAACTAGCCTGAGGGGTGTAAACTAGCCTGAGGGGTGTAAACTAGCCTGAGGGGTGTAAACTAGCCTGAGGGGTGTAAACTAGCCTGAGGGGTGTAAACTAGCCTGAGGGGTGTAAACTAGCCTGAGGGGTGTAAACTAGCCTGAGGGGTGTAAACTAGCCTGAGGGGTGTAAACTAGCCTGAGGGGTGTAAACTAGCCTGAGGGGTGTAAACTAGCCTGAGGGGTGTAAACTAGCCTGAGGGGTGTAAACTAGCCTGAGGGGTGTAAACTAGCCTGAGGGGTGTAAACTAGCCTGAGGGGTGTAAACTAGCCTGAGGGGTGTAAACTAGCCTGAGGGGTGTAAACTAGCCTGAGGGGTGTAAACTAGCCTGAGGGGTGTAAACTAGCCTGAGGGGTGTAAACTAGCCTGAGGGGTGTAAACTAGCCTGAGGGGTGTAAACTAGCCTGAGGGGTGTAAACTAGCCTGAGGGGTGTAAACTAGCCTGAGGGGTGTAAACTAGCCTGAGGGGTGTAAACTAGCCTGAGGGGTGTAAACTAGCCTGAGGGGTGTAAACTAGCCTGAGGGGTGTAAACTAGCCTGAGGGGTGTAAACTAGCCTGAGGGGTGTAAACTAGCCTGAGGGGTGTAAACTAGCCTGAGGGGTGTAAACTAGCCTGAGGGGTGTAAACTAGCCTGAGGGGTGTAAACTAGCCTGAGGGGTGTAAACTAGCCTGAGGGGTGTAAACTAGCCTGAGGGGTGTAAACTAGCCTGAGGGGTGTAAACTAGCCTGAGGGGTGTAAACTAGCCTGAGGGGTGTAAACTAGCCTGAGGGGTGTAAACTAGCCTGAGGGGTGTAAACTAGCCTGAGGGGTGTAAACTAGCCTGAGGGGTGTAAACTAGCCTGAGGGGTGTAAACTAGCCTGAGGGGTGTAAACTAGCCTGAGGGGTGTAAACTAGCCTGAGGGGTGTAAACTAGCCTGAGGGGTGTAAACTAGCCTGAGGGGTGTAAACTAGCCTGAGGGGTGTAAACTAGCCTGAGGGGTGTAAACTAGCCTGAGGGGTGTAAACTAGCCTGAGGGGTGTAAACTAGCCTGAGGGGTGTAAACTAGCCTGAGGGGTGTAAACTAGCCTGAGGGGTGTAAACTAGCCTGAGGGGTGTAAACTAGCCTGAGGGGTGTAAACTAGCCTGAGGGGTGTAAACTAGCCTGAGGGGTGTAAACTAGCCTGAGGGGTGTAAACTAGCCTGAGGGGTGTAAACTAGCCTGAGGGGTGTAAACTAGCCTGAGGGGTGTAAACTAGCCTGAGGGGTGTAAACTAGCCTGAGGGGTGTAAACTAGCCTGAGGGGTGTAAACTAGCCTGAGGGGTGTAAACTAGCCTGAGGGGTGTAAACTAGCCTGAGGGGTGTAAACTAGCCTGAGGGGTGTAAACTAGCCTGAGGGGTGTAAACTAGCCTGAGGGGTGTAAACTAGCCTGAGGGGTGTAAACTAGCCTGAGGGGTGTAAACTAGCCTGAGGGGTGTAAACTAGCCTGAGGGGTGTAAACTAGCCTGAGGGGTGTAAACTAGCCTGAGGGGTGTAAACTAGCCTGAGGGGTGTAAACTAGCCTGAGGGGTGTAAACTAGCCTGAGGGGTGTAAACTAGCCTGAGGGGTGTAAACTAGCCTGAGGGGTGTAAACTAGCCTGAGGGGTGTAAACTAGCCTGAGGGGTGTAAACTAGCCTGAGGGGTGTAAACTAGCCTGAGGGGTGTAAACTAGCCTGAGGGGTGTAAACTAGCCTGAGGGGTGTAAACTAGCCTGAGGGGTGTAAACTAGCCTGAGGGGTGTAAACTAGCCTGAGGGGTGTAAACTAGCCTGAGGGGTGTAAACTAGCCTGAGGGGTGTAAACTAGCCTGAGGGGTGTAAACTAGCCTGAGGGGTGTAAACTAGCCTGAGGGGTGTAAACTAGCCTGAGGGGTGTAAACTAGCCTGAGGGGTGTAAACTAGCCTGAGGGGTGTAAACTAGCCTGAGGGGTGTAAACTAGCCTGAGGGGTGTAAACTAGCCTGAGGGGTGTAAACTAGCCTGAGGGGTGTAAACTAGCCTGAGGGGTGTAAACTAGCCTGAGGGGTGTAAACTAGCCTGAGGGGTGTAAACTAGCCTGAGGGGTGTAAACTAGCCTGAGGGGTGTAAACTAGCCTGAGGGGTGTAAACTAGCCTGAGGGGTGTAAACTAGCCTGAGGGGTGTAAACTAGCCTGAGGGGTGTAAACTAGCCTGAGGGGTGTAAACTAGCCTGAGGGGTGTAAACTAGCCTGAGGGGTGTAAACTAGCCTGAGGGGTGTAAACTAGCCTGAGGGGTGTAAACTAGCCTGAGGGGTGTAAACTAGCCTGAGGGGTGTAAACTAGCCTGAGGGGTGTAAACTAGCCTGAGGGGTGTAAACTAGCCTGAGGGGTGTAAACTAGCCTGAGGGGTGTAAACTAGCCTGAGGGGTGTAAACTAGCCTGAGGGGTGTAAACTAGCCTGAGGGGTGTAAACTAGCCTGAGGGGTGTAAACTAGCCTGAGGGGTGTAAACTAGCCTGAGGGGTGTAAACTAGCCTGAGGGGTGTAAACTAGCCTGAGGGGTGTAAACTAGCCTGAGGGGTGTAAACTAGCCTGAGGGGTGTAAACTAGCCTGAGGGGTGTAAACTAGCCTGAGGGGTGTAAACTAGCCTGAGGGGTGTAAACTAGCCTGAGGGGTGTAAACTAGCCTGAGGGGTGTAAACTAGCCTGAGGGGTGTAAACTAGCCTGAGGGGTGTAAACTAGCCTGAGGGGTGTAAACTAGCCTGAGGGGTGTAAACTAGCCTGAGGGGTGTAAACTAGCCTGAGGGGTGTAAACTAGCCTGAGGGGTGTAAACTAGCCTGAGGGGTGTAAACTAGCCTGAGGGGTGTAAACTAGCCTGAGGGGTGTAAACTAGCCTGAGGGGTGTAAACTAGCCTGAGGGGTGTAAACTAGCCTGAGGGGTGTAAACTAGCCTGAGGGGTGTAAACTAGCCTGAGGGGTGTAAACTAGCCTGAGGGGTGTAAACTAGCCTGAGGGGTGTAAACTAGCCTGAGGGGTGTAAACTAGCCTGAGGGGTGTAAACTAGCCTGAGGGGTGTAAACTAGCCTGAGGGGTGTAAACTAGCCTGAGGGGTGTAAACTAGCCTGAGGGGTGTAAACTAGCCTGAGGGGTGTAAACTAGCCTGAGGGGTGTAAACTAGCCTGAGGGGTGTAAACTAGCCTGAGGGGTGTAAACTAGCCTGAGGGGTGTAAACTAGCCTGAGGGGTGTAAACTAGCCTGAGGGGTGTAAACTAGCCTGAGGGGTGTAAACTAGCCTGAGGGGTGTAAACTAGCCTGAGGGGTGTAAACTAGCCTGAGGGGTGTAAACTAGCCTGAGGGGTGTAAACTAGCCTGAGGGGTGTAAACTAGCCTGAGGGGTGTAAACTAGCCTGAGGGGTGTAAACTAGCCTGAGGGGTGTAAACTAGCCTGAGGGGTGTAAACTAGCCTGAGGGGTGTAAACTAGCCTGAGGGGTGTAAACTAGCCTGAGGGGTGTAAACTAGCCTGAGGGGTGTAAACTAGCCTGAGGGGTGTAAACTAGCCTGAGGGGTGTAAACTAGCCTGAGGGGTGTAAACTAGCCTGAGGGGTGTAAACTAGCCTGAGGGGTGTAAACTAGCCTGAGGGGTGTAAACTAGCCTGAGGGGTGTAAACTAGCCTGAGGGGTGTAAACTAGCCTGAGGGGTGTAAACTAGCCTGAGGGGTGTAAACTAGCCTGAGGGGTGTAAACTAGCCTGAGGGGTGTAAACTAGCCTGAGGGGTGTAAACTAGCCTGAGGGGTGTAAACTAGCCTGAGGGGTGTAAACTAGCCTGAGGGGTGTAAACTAGCCTGAGGGGTGTAAACTAGCCTGAGGGGTGTAAACTAGCCTGAGGGGTGTAAACTAGCCTGAGGGGTGTAAACTAGCCTGAGGGGTGTAAACTAGCCTGAGGGGTGTAAACTAGCCTGAGGGGTGTAAACTAGCCTGAGGGGTGTAAACTAGCCTGAGGGGTGTAAACTAGCCTGAGGGGTGTAAACTAGCCTGAGGGGTGTAAACTAGCCTGAGGGGTGTAAACTAGCCTGAGGGGTGTAAACTAGCCTGAGGGGTGTAAACTAGCCTGAGGGGTGTAAACTAGCCTGAGGGGTGTAAACTAGCCTGAGGGGTGTAAACTAGCCTGAGGGGTGTAAACTAGCCTGAGGGGTGTAAACTAGCCTGAGGGGTGTAAACTAGCCTGAGGGGTGTAAACTAGCCTGAGGGGTGTAAACTAGCCTGAGGGGTGTAAACTAGCCTGAGGGGTGTAAACTAGCCTGAGGGGTGTAAACTAGCCTGAGGGGTGTAAACTAGCCTGAGGGGTGTAAACTAGCCTGAGGGGTGTAAACTAGCCTGAGGGGTGTAAACTAGCCTGAGGGGTGTAAACTAGCCTGAGGGGTGTAAACTAGCCTGAGGGGTGTAAACTAGCCTGAGGGGTGTAAACTAGCCTGAGGGGTGTAAACTAGCCTGAGGGGTGTAAACTAGCCTGAGGGGTGTAAACTAGCCTGAGGGGTGTAAACTAGCCTGAGGGGTGTAAACTAGCCTGAGGGGTGTAAACTAGCCTGAGGGGTGTAAACTAGCCTGAGGGGTGTAAACTAGCCTGAGGGGTGTAAACTAGCCTGAGGGGTGTAAACTAGCCTGAGGGGTGTAAACTAGCCTGAGGGGTGTAAACTAGCCTGAGGGGTGTAAACTAGCCTGAGGGGTGTAAACTAGCCTGAGGGGTGTAAACTAGCCTGAGGGGTGTAAACTAGCCTGAGGGGTGTAAACTAGCCTGAGGGGTGTAAACTAGCCTGAGGGGTGTAAACTAGCCTGAGGGGTGTAAACTAGCCTGAGGGGTGTAAACTAGCCTGAGGGGTGTAAACTAGCCTGAGGGGTGTAAACTAGCCTGAGGGGTGTAAACTAGCCTGAGGGGTGTAAACTAGCCTGAGGGGTGTAAACTAGCCTGAGGGGTGTAAACTAGCCTGAGGGGTGTAAACTAGCCTGAGGGGTGTAAACTAGCCTGAGGGGTGTAAACTAGCCTGAGGGGTGTAAACTAGCCTGAGGGGTGTAAACTAGCCTGAGGGGTGTAAACTAGCCTGAGGGGTGTAAACTAGCCTGAGGGGTGTAAACTAGCCTGAGGGGTGTAAACTAGCCTGAGGGGTGTAAACTAGCCTGAGGGGTGTAAACTAGCCTGAGGGGTGTGCAATCCAGCATATTCAACAGCCGGTCCCAAGCCCGAATAAATAGTGAGGGTTTGATTGTCAGGAAAGGCATCCCAATCCAGTAAAAAGTATGTCCGAAACACCAAAATGATAGTCCAACAAAGTCCAGAGAAGGCCTCGGAAACTGTACTCGACTTTGATAATACTATCAGGGCGTACCCTTGCGACGCGCAGATGCCTCGCCTGACAGCTGTGACAAATGGGCAAGGGCTACCGGTTCAGAGACGGGACCGGCTAAAGAAGCTAGTCAAAAAGAATGTAAGAATTGGTACACTGAATGTGGGATCTATGACTGGAAGAGGAAGAGAAGTTGCAGACCTCATGGCTAGAAGAAGAATACAAATCCTAAC
>NW_007503645.1:0-258 GCF_000475195.1 Diaphorina citri
AAATATAGAAATAATAAAGGAGCCGTTATACGTATGCTGTGATATCCACAAAAAGTAAAATTGTGAATAGGCTCACAGTGCTTCACTAGGTAGTCTAGGTACAAATAAATCAAATCATGAATTCTTTGTGGTAAAGAGGGCTTTTTCACATTTTTTGTGGGTATCATAGCATTACTAAGTGTAGGCTTGCCAAACGTCCCGAATAGGCCGGGACAGTCCCGAATTTCAGGGGGTGTCCCGGCGTCCCGTTCAGTTTTT
>NW_007503646.1:0-258 GCF_000475195.1 Diaphorina citri
AAATTCTCAAAATAAATTGAGGTCAAAATTCCATACCTCGGCTGGGATTGAACCCACACTCCCTGTTTACTAGGCGAGCGTCTTGACCACTACACCACCGAGGCAGGTATTAATCGTATAAAATCGTCGAGATAAAACTTGAAACTTCCTTCAATCGCCACCCTGTATCTTACACCATGAGGAAACAACCTTGCTAATTTTTCCTGAATTCAAAAAAATCCCTAAAATTTCACTGACGTAAAGTACTAGTAATGACAT
>NW_007503647.1:0-258 GCF_000475195.1 Diaphorina citri
ACAGCATCTGTGTACACTATTTATATTAGCGCAATTTGTTAAATATTTGAACAATAATTGAATTGAATAATATAGGACCGGAAAGTTCTTCACACCTGCAATTCAAACAGAGACTTGTGCATGTTTTAAAACATTCCATATTCACTACACTGCATGTAAATAATATTGCAAACTGCAACCATCTGATTCTACGAGGCTAGAAATTTCTCAGGAAAGTGCTCAACTTCTAGAATCCTTGATTCTGAAAACGGCTGATCA
>NW_007503648.1:0-258 GCF_000475195.1 Diaphorina citri
ATATATTACTTGTTGTTATTAAATAAGTGGTTGGGTGGAAGAGCTCACGTAAGTAGTGGTTGGGTGGAAGAGCTCACGTAAGTGAGAACCCTGCCACTTAAAATAAAGCCCTAAAAATAAATAAATAAATCAATAAAATAAAACATTAAACAAGAAATAATAAAAAAGTCTCTGGAGATTCCATAGGGTTTTATTGAGGATATCCCCTATTTTCCCTTCAAAATTCCTACCCGTAAACTACATCCCTGGCTTACTAAG
>NW_007503649.1:0-258 GCF_000475195.1 Diaphorina citri
GATCGTGAAAGCTATGTTGGAAAATTCTGCCATTCCTGAGCCCATTTATGTTATTAATTTTAAGTAGGTCATGCCAGTATTAGGCATTTTAAGTACTTTCTTGGGGCACAGAATTAATGGATGTAAATTTCCCCTTACTAAGAGAGTTGTCTCTCTTGTCTCGTGGGTAAAGTGAGCGGCGTATTGAACCTATGACTTTCTGATTTCTCGCGTTTCCCTCATCATTTGGGTCTCTAGTTTACATTTTTTTTTTTTTTT
>NW_007503650.1:0-258 GCF_000475195.1 Diaphorina citri
AAACCGCATAGAGCTGAGAGTAAAAGACTCTATGGTCTGTGTTCTCCGCCCTCCTCTGTTTCTAGCTTTAGTTATGTTTTGGACCACTCATTTCCATTTTGACAACCAGTTTTGGTTTTAACATCTGGATGGATGAATCGCTTTGGTTTTAGAAATGACTAATATCTAATATAACGATAGCAATAAATTTAGTAAAATTGATGATTCGACTCAATCGATTAAAAATTACTTCATTGTATTCTCTGAAAAACATAGCTA
>NW_007503651.1:0-258 GCF_000475195.1 Diaphorina citri
ACTGCTTGCTACATTTTGATCTTTCAAGCCTGAATGATGAGTGTTAACTATTCATGGAGCCACATCCTTCTTAATATCACTCACACTATCAATACCTAGGTACAACCAACAATACTGAAATATATCTAGTGATGGTATATAGCTGTGCAGTTTGTGTTGTCAAAAATAGGTACCTGCCTATTCTATTGGTGTGCAAGTGGTAGGTATTAGAACTTACCTCATCGAAGATAACACAGAAGAAAGTAGCCTAGCTTGATA
>NW_007503652.1:0-258 GCF_000475195.1 Diaphorina citri
ATAGTAGTATCCTACTGCTGGAGTAAAGGGACTTTTCAGTCCTATGCGAGCAGTATAAATAAGCACTATTATTATTATAATAGTACATTTTGTATCCTGTCCCTACACATTCCTGGCACCATATGTGTGAGGCTCACACTGGGTGAACAGCCAAGCACTCTTTTGAAATGTTTACTTGTTGCCTGACAATATTTAATGCACTTGTATGCTTGGGTTAAGCTATAGTGGCCACATTTCTGCCTGGCCACATTTTTTTTT
>NW_007503653.1:0-258 GCF_000475195.1 Diaphorina citri
TTTTTTCAGAGAAAACCTTTTGGTCTTTCATTCGACAATAGTCAGTTTGTGGGTATGACGCCCAACCCAACTCAAATGGTCAGGTTTTATCACTTATCCCGCAAAAAACGCAAGTTAATTTTGCATTTCCCCACCCGCAAATTAATAAATTCGTCAACTTCACCTAAATCCCCTTTACAGGAACATGTCTAGGGGGAAGTCTACCCTAAAGCACACTGACACGGTTTTTAGTTAAGCCTTCATCACAGGTCAAGGGGG
>NW_007503654.1:0-258 GCF_000475195.1 Diaphorina citri
AACTGCTTACTCCGCGAAGTGAAATGCCAGACCGCGGATTTACAGTTGCTCAATTGCCGAATTTCGGGGTTTGAGGCACTTTGCATTTTCCACTCCGCGGAATGAGCTATTTTTTCGCTCATTGAGCGAATTCGGGGATTGAGCCTAACACATACATCATCAGTTAGTAGATCAATGATATTAAACGAGGTTGAGCGTGGCGTATGTTTGCATAGGTGGTCAATTGGGTACTCATCATTAAATTTGCCCTTGGCTACA
>NW_007503655.1:0-258 GCF_000475195.1 Diaphorina citri
TCTAATTTATAACTGGTAAACACCGTCGTTTCACTTTATTAACTTATTTATACAGTCGAACTTGTCTAATTGGGAACACAAGGGACTCGCATTTTTTTCCCACTTATGCAGGTTTCTCCACAATTACAATTATTGAAAATGAAGGGGCCACGATTTTTTTGATGTAATAAACCTATTATAGGAAGGAAATTGTCCATAATGTATTCTCCCCTGTTTAAACAAAACTTCGGCTGTATTTATTTACCTACCTATTAAAAA
>NW_007503656.1:0-258 GCF_000475195.1 Diaphorina citri
TCTAGTATTATGCTGAAGGAATTCTGTTGGTAAAGTCTTGTAAATAATATAGGAGTGCCAGAAAAAGGCAAACTTGGGAATATTAATGGATAGATAGTTGTGTATGTATGTAGGTATCCATGGGAAGAATGTGAGATACCTTTAACAGAGAGGCAAAGTGGCATTTGAGTTATAGGTTCGGATATTTCACACTTTCCAAGCTTCGTTCTTCATGCTTAATCACAGGTTATAATGGCATGAAGTTTCTTTGAATATTTT
>NW_007503657.1:0-258 GCF_000475195.1 Diaphorina citri
ATGGAAAGTGAAAATCTAGTAGGAAAATCTAAAAAAAGAAATCATTAAAATCGGTCGGCCGTTATCTACATATATTTTCATTGTATAAATCTAATGCCGAAAGAGTAGAAAAGGATAATTAAAAATTTCACAATTCCAAGAAAAAATAATGTACAGAGACTGATGAAAAATTTCATTTACAAATATTTCTACCCCATCTAGGTTCATTTCAGAGATGTCTCATTTTATACCGTGATGTTGAGCCCATTTAATTACAAT
>NW_007503658.1:0-258 GCF_000475195.1 Diaphorina citri
CAGACCACATTGACCCGACTTTTTTACAATTTGACGGGAAGTCGCGTTTTTTTACATTACAGGTAGGTATACTTTTTTTAGTCACAAAAATAACGAAATTTAGTATTTTGTGACTCTTCCTAAAATAGTCTTGTCACAATTCTTCGAAAGTTGAAATATCATTTTCGGAGACAAAAACAAAGAGTCAGGAATGAGACGTTTTACTTACTTTATGTTGTTTTGAGTTTTATAGCTTTGATTTCGTATAGTAATCTCCTA
>NW_007503659.1:0-258 GCF_000475195.1 Diaphorina citri
TGAGAAGGGAACCCGAGCCCCCTGCCCCCGTAAATGCGACCCTGCCTACCTATCTAATGTATGGGTATGTACCCCAGATTTACCGTGTATAGTGCCCCACATTACAGTTTTTACTCTAGACAGCTATTTGAATAAAAACAGATTGAGGGGGATTCTACAATATCTACCCATATGTACATCTACTAGATACTATTTTTTATTCAACTTCAATTCCATCACAGCTTTACTCTGATGAAATTGAAAAAAAAAAAAAAAAAA
>NW_007503660.1:0-258 GCF_000475195.1 Diaphorina citri
AAAAAAGCTAATCTTCACTAGGATAACATACGCCACTCAGATGTCTCAAATTTATTCAAACATTCACGCATAATCTCCACAGGACATGAGTAAGAACTAAGAACATTGGACCTTACACTCCTTTATTATACATCATCTCAGTTCTAGGAACAAATATTTGCTCATGACGTGTTAACATTGATGACGTGTTAACATTGTATATTATATCTCTTAAAATTCGTAGATAGGCACCAAAGTTGTGCTCTTTTTTGGGAATTT
>NW_007503661.1:0-258 GCF_000475195.1 Diaphorina citri
CCCGGGACGTCCTGCGTGCAAGCCTAATGTGATACCCACTCGACCATAGGAATAAATCCATGTAATGCCGTCATGTATGGCATGCCTGGGACCTCCAGTGTGCAAGCCTAGTGTCATGCCATCAAGTAAAGCAATGTCAGGAGTGAATCCATGACACATGTAAGCCGTCATTTGTAGCAATGTCAGGAGTGACAGCAAAAATGGGTGATGGTCAAATGGACAGGATGAGACATATTAATCACAGGTAATATAGGTATC
>NW_007503662.1:0-258 GCF_000475195.1 Diaphorina citri
TTTACTGAATAATGGTAAACACACTCACTTCTCCACAGCATATAAATCTTTTTCTTCAATTGATCTCTCCTTTGCATGCAAAAATTTAGCTCCCAAAATTCTCTGGGAAGTGTTGGATGATCCCTGTAGATCTGACCATTATCCCATATTAATGGATATCAGTAAGGTCAATGATTTCAATTCTTCAAATCCTGTTGATACTATCTGGATTTATAATAGGGCTAATTGGACAATCTTCCAGGACTCTCTGGTCTTTCA
>NW_007503663.1:0-258 GCF_000475195.1 Diaphorina citri
TGGTTGAAATTTATTTTTACAAGCGCGGTTCTTTTTAAAACAAGTACTTTGATTTGAATTTTCTTTTGTACCTACTTTGAACTTTTTGGACTTGGAAAAATTTCTTCCAAAAAATTAACAATTTTGTCCATTCCCATTTTTCTTTACACCTCTTACCTTTATGAGATAAAGGAAAGCAACTGACTTTAGTTAATATCTGGATGGGTGACTGTCCGGTTTTCACCTAATTGTAACAGTTTTGTCCTTGTCCTTGGACCA
>NW_007503664.1:0-258 GCF_000475195.1 Diaphorina citri
GGGAGGAGGGAATAATTTATTGGTGTAATTTGATATGGTCGTTATCATTAGGGAATCCCTCCCCTCCTCTCCCTCCTCCGTCCCGTAACCTAAGTCCCAGCTAAGACTGTGAACCTTTCTCCTCCCTCTTCCATCTCTAAAGTCCCTTCTAAGGCTAAGGCCTCCCTCCTCCCTCCCTCTCCTCCCTCTCCCCCCTCTCCCATCTCTAAAGTCCCTTCTAAGGCTAAGGCCTCCCTCCCTCTCCCCCCTCTCCCATCT
>NW_007503665.1:0-258 GCF_000475195.1 Diaphorina citri
TTTTTTTTTTTGTTGAAAATTGTTGTAAATCTCTTGTAAATTGTAAAAACCTTTTACTAAAGTTCTTTGCTTCTCTCTCTAGGTATCCGTGGTTCAGGAGTAAAGGTGGCCGTATTTGACACAGGTCTATCGAGCGGTCATACAGGCTTCAATAATGTAGCTGAGAGAACTGACTGGACCAATGAGAACACACTAGAAGATAAACTGGGCCATGGAACTTTCGTAGCTGGTATGTAGAACTTTATGGAATAGCCCTCA
>NW_007503666.1:0-258 GCF_000475195.1 Diaphorina citri
TCAGCACACACACACACTCATTTTTATACAGGGTGTCCCAGAATTTATGCTTAAATTGTTTTTCTCGAAGCCTGTTTGAAATTTCGAAAAACGGATATTTTGGCAATATCGCGATTCGCGAAAAATTTCGCGAAGTCCGCGAAACGGGGGCTAACTTTAAAATCTTAAATGAGAACCCCGTGTTTGTGATACATCATATCAAAGGTCTTAAGGAACGTAGTACTTTGGTACAAGTTTGAGCTCGATCCGACAACCAGG
>NW_007503667.1:0-258 GCF_000475195.1 Diaphorina citri
CTTGGCGGGCGAGAGCCTTCCTCCCCCGTGTTCGTTTCGAGATGGCGTTTACGTGAGTGTGGCTGGCGAGAGCTTTTCTTCCCGCTGTCTGATCTGATGCTGGAGTTGCTGGTTTTGTGGCGTGATTCGATCTCGGAGCGCCTAGACCAATGGCAGATCAGAGTTGTTAAAAAAGTAATCCCCATTACAAATTACAATTACAATTACATGTAATTGTAATTGAGATCGCAATTACAATTACATTCAAATGTAATTGTA
>NW_007503668.1:0-258 GCF_000475195.1 Diaphorina citri
AGCATGAATCACATAAGTCACATGGCTCTTGGTGAATCAGCAGACATATAGCTGAAATCTAACTGGAATACCTGGAAACATTAAAAAATTCCAAGTTTTACAATCACAAACTCTGAGTGCTTGGAAGTGTGCCAAGACAAATCCCATCAATTATAGTGAAAAGTGAGCCCTGTTAAACCAGTGTGTCATAGAATAGGAAAAGTTACATGTGTAAAATATGGATTGGTATTAGGTTAGGTTTGTTTTTTTTTTTTTATA
>NW_007503669.1:0-258 GCF_000475195.1 Diaphorina citri
TCCGCCCCGGGCGGGAATCGAACCCGCGGCCTAGCGCTTACAAGGCAGACGCACTACCAACTAAGCTAACTAGGCTCATCTTTCATCATAGCTCATCTTTCATCGCCTTCAATGAAATATGACCCAAGTCTATATTCCAATGTCCGCCCTCGGTCCGCGAAGGCTTAAATCGAAAACCGTGTCGAAAGATAACGTCCCCCAGGGCATTCTCTGCCACTCAACCACTGGGTACTCACCTTTATCCGGCAACACCTGTGT
>NW_007503670.1:0-258 GCF_000475195.1 Diaphorina citri
TTTCTTCGCTTTCTCTCTCTCTCTCTCTCTCTCTCTCTCTCTCTCTCTAACAATCTTTCTTCCTATATTTTCTCTCTCGCTCTCACACTATCTTCCTTTTCCTTCGCTCTCTCTCTCTCTCTCTCTCTCTTTGATTTTTTTTCCAATGACATTATCAGTCTCTTTCTCTCTCTCCCACTATCTCTCTCTCTATTTCCTTAATTTCTTTTTTTTTCACTTTGTTCCTTAATTATCAACTCGGAATCTTTTCTTGATTTT
>NW_007503671.1:0-258 GCF_000475195.1 Diaphorina citri
TGGATTTTACCAACCTTCTTTATAGCCCTTAACAGCCTGTCAGCTTATCAGCCCTGTTAAGCCTGTCAGCTTATCAGCCCTGTTGAGCCTATACAAATCAAATGGAACATAATAGGCTGTTAGCTTAATTGGCCTTCTAAGGACTGAAAAAATATTGGTGAAATCGACCCTGAGTCATAAAAAAAAGAGGTTTCATTGAGAAAACTGTGACAATGCAATGGAGGTCTTAATGTCCCGAAGAGAGGAGAACCGGCAGGA
>NW_007503672.1:0-258 GCF_000475195.1 Diaphorina citri
CCAAGATCAAAAAATTCCTACTATCATTATTTCTAAATTGATGTTTTGGAAGGCACCCTTTTTACTGATAGTAAATGAATAATTTATTTATTTATGATCTACTTTTTTGACGAAAAAAGGGTGGATAATAATATGCACATCTATGTAATTTATAAAGTAGAGAATATTATTACTATTAGTGATATTTTGGAAAAATCATACACTAGATAAAATGCAGTTTCAAAACGACCATCTCAGACTAGGTAGGTATTTCATCTT
>NW_007503673.1:0-258 GCF_000475195.1 Diaphorina citri
GAACCGCGGTTCCCTTGGGAACCGCGAGCCCATTTTGAGGGAACCGCCAGCTCATTTTGAGGGAACCGCCAGCTTATTTTGAGGGAGCCAAAAAAAAGTGTAAATGTACCTTTTTGAGTACCTAATGGAGATATTTTGAATATTTTGGTAGGTAGGTAGGTACCTACATAGGTATTATCCATACGGAAACAAGTTGTAACAAGAAATTCACTGATTCTTGGAAAGAGAAGAAAGCAAAGCGTGAGAGGAGGAGAGGGG
>NW_007503674.1:0-258 GCF_000475195.1 Diaphorina citri
CCCCGCCGGGAATCGAACCCGGGTCTCCCGCGTGCAAGGCGAGCGCAGTGACCACTACGCCATGGGAGCTGACCATTAAAGTTTAATTCTCAAGCCATATTCAATACTATAAAAGTAAACAAACCTTACTGGTGCAGTTGTTACGGTGAATTTCGGGTCTGGAATTTGGTGGTTCGATTAAAATCAGTCAACCAAATTTCCCATATTTTTCACAGCTTTTCACTCCCCAAAATTATCCTTTCACAGATACCAATCTTC
>NW_007503675.1:0-258 GCF_000475195.1 Diaphorina citri
GCCTAGTTAGTTTGGAAGTTAAGCGCTAGGTCGGGGGTTCGATTCCCGCCCGGGGCGAACTTAATTTTATGATGATAAGGTTCGTTCTCGGAACGGCTGACTTTCGCCTAGGATCCTGTCCTTCGATTTTGGGACAATGGGACAATAAAACCTCCGTTATCTATCAAACCTCTCTCTCTCCCCCCCTCTCCCTCCAAAAAAAGAGAAGGTGCCAAATAAATAATGTGACAGGTGACCTAATAAAAATGGTCTGCATGC
>NW_007503676.1:0-258 GCF_000475195.1 Diaphorina citri
CGAAAATTATACAAAAGGAGACAGTATACCTATCAACGATTTCTTGCAAAATTCTCAATATTGAAAGCTTTTTCATTCAATCAACTGGTATTTACTGTTACCACAATGATCTTTACTGATAATAATTATCAAGGAGTCGCTATTAGACTGAGATTGAGAACAATTATAACAGAACGACGACACTAACAAAAACATGAACAACATGAATAGTCTACTAATCTGTCATAAAAACGCATAAAATGACATTCCACACAATGA
>NW_007503677.1:0-258 GCF_000475195.1 Diaphorina citri
AGCAGAACTGGCCTTGAGGGATGAACCAAACGCCGAGCTACGGCGACTTAAATAAGCTCATTCGAGACCAGGTTTTTTTATTATTATTATTTGATTATTTCAGGGATAGTTTCGGAATAATTTCTTTCCCTCATTTGACCGTATGTACTGCGTCTTTTTAAATTCAAGCAAGGTTTTTATTATAAAACTAGCTGAATTCCGTCGCTTCGCTCCGGAATCCCGCTAGTTCATCCCGAGGCATGGCCAAACTTGTGGAAA
>NW_007503678.1:0-258 GCF_000475195.1 Diaphorina citri
AATAGGCTCGTTTTTATGTGAATTTGATTATAAATTATTTATATTTCATGAATATCTGTCTCCTGGAGCCCTTTTGATTCCTTGGTGACTTGTTTTGTCAGAACAACATCATAACTTTTTTTTTCAAGAGGTTTGATAGAGGGAACTGTACCTGCTAAGGTCTTATCGTCCCGAAATCGAAGGGAGAAGGAAGACGGGATAGGAAAAAGCCAGCTGTTCCGAGAACGAACATTATCCGATCGGACACACTATAGAATA
>NW_007503679.1:0-258 GCF_000475195.1 Diaphorina citri
ATTGATGGTACCTAGAATTAGAAACTAACTATGAAATTTGTAAGGTAAACTGGGATAATTTTTATAAATTTGAAAATTGAAATGCATTAATTATTTTATTTAGTATATTTACTGTTATTTCCCATTTTTGTTCAATTTTTTTAGGCGGGCCGCATGCGGCCCGCGGGTTGGACAAGCCTGTGTTAAATAAACTAAGAATAACTTTTGTGAGGTCACGTTGTTTTGTTTACTTACGGAAATGTTCGATTCGATTCGGAA
>NW_007503680.1:0-258 GCF_000475195.1 Diaphorina citri
GCAGCTTTCTGATTTGAAAGTGACAACATTTTGGTCACACACTGTATACGTTGTATGCATTTATAGCTTTTCCTCCTACGTGAATATTTCTGGAACTATTGTGATTTATTTTATTTGCACAGGGAGAAGGGAGTAGTTGCAATATTTTTTCTACCTTGTTTGCATTATTTTCCCATTTACACAGGTTGTGTTTGACCATGTTTTCAATCACTCCAGTATCGATTATTTTCCGAAGTAGTTAATGAATATTGGCATTCC
>NW_007503681.1:0-258 GCF_000475195.1 Diaphorina citri
TTATTATTATTATTATTATTGGATTTATCCGCAATTAGGTGGTCACCCGAAAACGTACTGTCTAGAACTAGGTAATCTTTCGGGTCAGTGTTCGCAATTCACTGACTCCAAGAGATTGATGGGAAAGAGAGCTTTGGGTGAGAGGTACAAAATAGATACCTCCTTACTCTCACATGAGTTAGAGAGATAAAGACATGAGTGAGAGAGATAAAGACATGAGTGAGAGAATGAGAGGTAGAAGAGTTGGAACGATGAGTG
>NW_007503682.1:0-258 GCF_000475195.1 Diaphorina citri
ATAACTTGGGTAATGTAAAAGGATGGGTTGAGCTTATTCGAACCGAAACGAATAAAACTTTTTGGTCCAAGCTGAGCTTTGAGCCTGACGAGCAAATCGTCTTCTTTTGTTGAATATTTGAGTCAACATCGGACAAACGGTTCCTGAATTATACTGGAACAAAGGCAAACAGAAGGACAATTTTTACTTTCCTTATCCTATAGGAAGGAAAATAATGTAATCGGGTCAAATTTTCGATGGTCAGTTTTTAGTGCCAAA
>NW_007503683.1:0-258 GCF_000475195.1 Diaphorina citri
AAAGTTGTATTTGTGGAGAAAAAACTCATGGGAGCCTTATTTTGGCCATTCATGAGGAGTAGAAATTTTCTGAGCATTTAGGTATAAGTATCATAAAAAGGAGCATACAAGGCTCATTTTTCGGAGCAATCAAGAATCCTTGGAGCAGGTATTTGCAAATCCCTGTTCATGGAGAGAAAATATCATTTTAACTTTTAACCCAATAAATCAGCTCAAGGTTGATATGTTAACTTTTGAACACCCTGTATACAATATACA
>NW_007503684.1:0-258 GCF_000475195.1 Diaphorina citri
CAGGAACACGAAAATGGTGGTGCAAATTTTGTCCAGAAAACCATAAAGCCAAAAATCCAAAAAAAACTGGTTTTTGGATTTTTTTTTCACATTTTCTCACACAAATGAGCTCTGATCTTGAAATTTGTCGCGACGACCTATGAACTCAAAGCGAGAAAACTTTCAAAGCGAGAAAGTTTTAAACACTTCAGTCGTTATTTTAAGACCGGTTTTAGCGTCACCTATGTTAAGCTACGCCGAGCAAGGCCAATAAATGGA
>NW_007503685.1:0-258 GCF_000475195.1 Diaphorina citri
CCCCGGGCGGGAATCGAACCCGCGGCCTAGCGCTTACAAGGCAGACGCACTACCAACCAAGCTAACTAGGCTGGCTAATCAAACCTCTTTCCTCCCCGTTTACAGGGCTACTTTATCCGCGTGGTCTGGAAGTGTTACAAGTATCTCGTCCTGAAGGCCACCACCCGTCACTCCATCCACGTGATAGACACCCCCTCCTACGACTCCCAGAACCTCCTGCCCCCCTACCCGGCCGCTAAATACGCTACGGCCCCATTT
>NW_007503686.1:0-258 GCF_000475195.1 Diaphorina citri
TGAAATACAAATCTTCACAAATTTTGAACGACGCGACGCGCGACGTACTAAGTATGTTGACCATATTTAAACTGCGCCACAGACTTTTTTTTTTTACAAATCTTTATTCTATTTCCATCTGACCGACCTAGGGTAGGATCTTGAACCCTCTTAACACCGCAAACCTGATCAGGTATACCTGACACCTGATAGTGAGTGGCTGGCTTTACCTTTAAGTAAATCCTGCAGGGATATATTCAACTCGGACACATAGCACGA
>NW_007503687.1:0-258 GCF_000475195.1 Diaphorina citri
CACAGTAGTGTATAGGTAGTTATTGGACTTTCAAGTCAAACGACTCTTCAGTCGTCGGCACGCCAGCCTAATTAGTTTGGTTGGTAGGGCGTCTGCCTTGTAAGCGCTAGGCCGCGGATTCGATTCCCGCCCGGGGCGGATTTTATCCTCAACGTATAATGTTCTTCCTCCGAATGGCTGGCTTTTTTCTATCCTGTCTTCCTTCTCTCTTCGATTTCGGGACGATAAGACCATAGCATTTACAGTTACCTCCATTAA
>NW_007503688.1:0-258 GCF_000475195.1 Diaphorina citri
TTTTTTCACATCAATACTTTTGGTTTGGCAGTTGGTTAATCTGGAGAGATTGAAAACATGCGCGCGCTTTGTTGACCCAAAAAAAAAACTTGAAAAAAACATAAAAACAATCAGTTCTTCTTCTTCCTCGCAAGGGGCACTATTGAAAAATTTCTTGTATCTTGGGATTTGTCTTCTCTCCTGGCGATTGGATTATCAAATAATTTTATTTTAGTGAAATCTTTTGCTTGCCGTTTTAATATTTTCCACCGTGAATAA
>NW_007503689.1:0-258 GCF_000475195.1 Diaphorina citri
GGAATAGAGAGAAACAGAGGGTGAGAGAAAGATAGAGAGCTCATATTGTTTTTCAATATTGTTTGTTTTGATCGTGCTTCTTATCGGTACCTTTTCTCTCTCATCCCTCCCTCCCTTCCTTTCTCCCTCTCTGTCTGTCTTATTATGTTCCTCTCAGGTATGGCAAATGAAAAACAATAGCAATAGTAATAACAGTTATATTGGGAAATAGGAAGTAATAAAATATTTTATTATTATTACTTCTGCTTCGTCGCTCTC
>NW_007503690.1:0-258 GCF_000475195.1 Diaphorina citri
TGACCAATCAAATGCCTTGAGACTATGCTTAGCACGAACTTAAGAGCCAGCATTTTGTTCATAAATATGGGTGTGAATTTCCACTCTTCGGATCGGATTTTGCAAGAACACATGTACATAAAAATTTCGGTCCTCTGTGCGGCACAGCTATCAATTATTATTATTTTGAACACAATATGCAAATTCCTAAATAGGCACCTATTGGTAATACTTTTTCATTGGACATTACAAAGGACAAAGTTAATTTGTCATTCATTT
>NW_007503691.1:0-258 GCF_000475195.1 Diaphorina citri
CAGATCAGCTGACCACTGGAAAATTGACCACGTTGGCTACCACGGAACGCATGTTTTGGAGACACTTTGTATTTTAAAATAAATGGTTATCTGAGACTCTCTGAATGAAAATTTGCCATTTGTTTGATGAAGAATCAAAGAATCTATCTCTCATGTTAGGGAGACGTTTCCATACATATGTATCGGGACCATTTCATGTTGGAGTAAACACAGTCAGTGGTTAGTTTCCCGAAAGGATACACCTTTACATATTTAGGA
>NW_007503692.1:0-258 GCF_000475195.1 Diaphorina citri
TCGTCTCCACTAATATCAGAACTGTTCGTTAGTAGATTAGATTTGTATAGGCTTATTCCATCTTTTGGGGCTCTTTGCCCCTGCACCCAAGCCTTGGAGGGGGCTTTTTAAAAAAAAATTTCTTACATTCTGTGTGTCTTCTTACCCACGGATTTTGTGATACACCCTGTTTGTTTTCTTACCCACAAGTCTTGTCCCATTCTTAAGATTATTTCTTCTAAAGATATTTCAAATGCATTTTTTCTCATCCACTGCATC
>NW_007503693.1:0-258 GCF_000475195.1 Diaphorina citri
TCCGAGTTGAGAGGTTTTCCCCTTAACCACTCGACCACACAGGTGAACATTTTTATTTATGTGCATTTTCAAATTTTTATCAAAGCATCATTACGGGTTCATTTGTGCATTTGCACAGAAATCATTTTTGAACTACGCAGAAATCAGTGAGAATACGATTTTTTTTTTTCTTTTTTTTCCAAACAAAGGAATTACTTAAGAGCAAATTAACATTTCTAAAATATTCATTCGAACAAAACTTGACAGACACTCCCTCTC
>NW_007503694.1:0-258 GCF_000475195.1 Diaphorina citri
TTTAAGGATTTTTTTAAACCAATTTTTTTTTCTCTCGCATCAAAGTTCCTCCTGGTCGAGATCTCAGATCCGTTTATATCTATCTTCTCTGCGGTCAACTGAGCTGAGAATTCGAGCTTTAATTTTTTTTCTTTTTAATACGAAAGTTACGCGTAAACACAATTAAAAAATAGATTAAAAAGTCGTCACTTGTGTGAGACGTGTGATTAAAAAGTTACGTGTGAAGTGTTTGTGTTGGAAATTTTTCCAAGTGATTTT
>NW_007503695.1:0-258 GCF_000475195.1 Diaphorina citri
TCTCTCTCTCTCCCCCTCTTTCTCATTGAAAGAGAGACGATGTCATCGATTGCGCTTTAGAACACCTACTTTACATTCTACCTACTTTACACTATTCTTTGAGACGAGATCCTGATAATGAGAGTACAGGATATGGTGAAATGCACTTCACTGGCTGACTCACGAGGATGAACCATCTTATGACACGACTCGTTAGAGTTGAAAGAGAAGTGAAGAGAGTTCTACTTCCTCTATCCTGAGAACGTTTATACAGGGTGT
>NW_007503696.1:0-258 GCF_000475195.1 Diaphorina citri
AATGTTATTTTAAACTTTGGGCGGCTATCCATGATACCAAGTTTTTTATGAATAGTTTTTAAATATTACTAGAGTTAACTAAATGGATAAATAAAAGGTCAAATAACTATTGGGAAACCACAATTTTTAAAATAAATTAAATTATTTGCGGGCGCGAGAGAATAGATTTTTTATTCAATATTAATAGAGCCGGAGCTGAGGTACATTTTTTCTACCTCATAAGGTACAAAATTTTCTTCCTATGGATCTGATGGGGGT
>NW_007503697.1:0-258 GCF_000475195.1 Diaphorina citri
ATAAAATCCGCCCCGGGCGGGAATCGAACCCGCGGCCTAGCGCTTACAAGGCAGACGCACTACCAACTAAGCTGGCTAATAGAAAGTAAAAATGGGAGTTATAAAAAAGGAAGTGTGAGTTTGAAGGAGTGAGGAATTGAGGATGCAACATGGAGAGCTCCTACAATGGTGTCAAGTGTACTTGAACTCACCTCGTGATTGAAGTTATTGTCTCTACGGAATACATTGAATAAATTGAGCCGTCTGGCAACGTGGCTA
>NW_007503698.1:0-258 GCF_000475195.1 Diaphorina citri
AATGGCTAAAAAGTAAAAATTATTAACACCCAACAAAAAAACAGGTTACTCTCTTTGTTATCTTGAACCCCAATACCCAATAGAAATGTCTAGTCTAGATATACGTCCTCTTTAATAAAATTACCATTGATCTAAATGCCTAAATCAATTTTTCAATTTACCTAAATTATCAAGGGATTCTGTTGAGTTTGACTAGTCTAAATGGGTACTCCAGGGGTTCTGTTGAAGTTTACTACTGAGCTGAAGGTGCTGCTAGGA
>NW_007503699.1:0-258 GCF_000475195.1 Diaphorina citri
TCTCAGGCTCGAACTGTAAACAAATAGAATATCTAGGTAAATATTTAAAAAATAAAAAAAAAAAAAATTGCTTTACTTAATATTGTAGAAAAAAAATGGAGTGAGCAAGGAAAGAACTCACAGAGTCATATATAGTGATGGGTAAATACCCGGGTACTTATTTTTGGGGTAAATACTCTAGGTATTTACCCGGGTAAATACCCAATTTTTATAAATACCCGGGTATTTTCAAGAAGCGCCTCAGTCAAATTGTGCCCG
>NW_007503700.1:0-258 GCF_000475195.1 Diaphorina citri
CAAGATTATCTTGGTGATAATGTTGCTTCCAACTTTCCTGCATACAGTTAACTATGCAGGTAATTTATGACACATGCAGGTTGGTGTACTCTGCGCTGTTATTTAGTCATGTAAATTTTTCATTAAATAAATATGTTTCATATTCCGACTCGTGTCTATACAGGGTCGATCCTAGTTAGGAATCTGCAACATTGTAACTCTCATCACTACCTGCCCCTGTCTGTTAGTTTTTTCTCTATTTTTTCTCTATAAGTCGAG
>NW_007503701.1:0-258 GCF_000475195.1 Diaphorina citri
AAGTTCCATTAGAGAGAATGCTTAGTGGACCTGAAAAGTGTATTGGGGACTTTTATGAGGTAAAAAACTGATTTTACGTGTTGATTTCTTATGGGGCACTTTTAGGTTGAACACCCAGTATAGGGTTGCATTTATTACAGATTTTATTTTGCAGGGTCCAACTCACGTGATTTCAAATTTTCAACTCACGACTCTCAGCTTCCAGAGATGCTAGCCCATTTTATTTCACGACTTAAAGAGGTGCTAGCCCATTTTATT
>NW_007503702.1:0-258 GCF_000475195.1 Diaphorina citri
TAAAATGAATTGACCCGTAACTTTACTCAGATTATGGCTTTGTTTACCCAGTGAACCGTCTCCTCTGGTTTAGTTTAGTTTAGAACTAATCATTTATCACCCATCCTAGTGGTTGACACAATTTCAGCCTCTTAAAGACCGAGGAGCTTGGTAAAATTCCGACATAGGTAACCGTTGATGAGTTATAACATGAAACGACTATGCTTTGATTTTTATTTTGCTTGATATCATATAAAGGTTTTTTTCCATAGAATCCTA
>NW_007503703.1:0-258 GCF_000475195.1 Diaphorina citri
CATCGATCGATGTCAATTCACATCGATTCACAATAAATTCACATCGATCGATGATCGATCGACAGCCGTCAACTGTGTGGGCACATTTTAAGAACAAGTGCAAAATCGCCAAGAGCGAAGTTGTTAGTAATACTTTCCCTGTAATACTTTCTGAAAATATTACACCCTGTAATACTTTCCGTTTTGTCTTACAAAAGCTTTGCGCTTCGCTTTGATTGGTTATTCCTCCTAGAGCAATATTGCTAATATTTCTGATGG
>NW_007503704.1:0-258 GCF_000475195.1 Diaphorina citri
TCTCGGTTTCGGTCAGATATTGTAGATACCACAGGTGGGAAAATGAGCACCAGGAATGTGGTAGATTGTAGAGCTCAATTTTCAAATGCTCCAGTATAGGAATAAAGTAGAAACTGATTTCACAAAAATGTACCTATACCTATAATACCATTTTATATTATTATTAACGAGACGTTTTG
The DNA here is from genome assembly GCF_000475195.1 of Diaphorina citri. Classification (NCBI taxonomy): domain Eukaryota; kingdom Metazoa; phylum Arthropoda; class Insecta; order Hemiptera; family Psyllidae; genus Diaphorina; species Diaphorina citri. The sequence continues at coordinate 180 of NW_007503704.1, forward strand.
ATTCTCATTCTCAACTTCTGAATTTTCAACAAAGGAAAGCTTCCGAAAAGGAAAAATAATGAGATTTTACATCGATGTT
>NW_007503705.1:0-258 GCF_000475195.1 Diaphorina citri
AAGGGAGCAGTGGTCAATTTTCCGAAAAAAAAAAAAAAAATAGAATAGAATATACCCTGTTTATCCTGCCAGAATGAAGCTGAAAAGTCCTTTTACTCCCGCAGTCTAAACAAGGTCTTATGTATTTGGTACTCTCTTGCGCCTCTATTGGGTCTCTGGGCCCCGTAGGCACGGAATCTAAAGAAGAAGAGCCAGCCTAGTTAGCTTAGTTGGTAGTGCGTCTGCCTTGTAAGCGCTAGGCCGCGGGTTCGATTCCCG
>NW_007503706.1:0-258 GCF_000475195.1 Diaphorina citri
GAGTGCGAAGGGCATCCATTGGTAAATTTTTGTATCCAAAACCAAAGTTAGCCCAAAGCAATTACCTAGCTAGGGCTGATTGACAGGCTGTCGAGAAACGCCGACCCCGTCTGAACACGGGAAAAGGCGAAGAAGAAGGCAGTGCTGATTTATACTGCTCGAAAAGAATTAAAAAGTCCCTTTACTCCAGCAGTAAGCTACTACAGTTACTACTAATATTGGGGTCAAATTAATTGGACAAAATTCCATACCTCGGCC
>NW_007503707.1:0-258 GCF_000475195.1 Diaphorina citri
TAAACTCTACAATTTCTTATAGATTTTTTTCTCAGCTTTCTAACCATTATACTTTCATCCCCGATTTCGTGTCGCTACGACCTCGTATAGGCCGAGGAAGAAACTTAGTCCCGAGCTCAAAGGTGAAAATTTATACCTATTTTTCTGGGAAAATACGCTCCAACGACGGGGTAGGAAAAAGGTATTCGACCTAAACTCTACAATTTCTTATAGCTTTTTTTCTCAGCTTTCTAACCATTATACTTTCATCCCCGATTT
>NW_007503708.1:0-258 GCF_000475195.1 Diaphorina citri
AACTATAAAATTATGAAAAAAGTAATTATGGCTATTCATAAAACATTTTTAAATGATAAAATTATGTAAAAAAAAATGGCCTCGCTGGGATTCGAACCCCCACCCATCACACTTATCATCACAGTAGAGGAGAAAAATACACACACCCAACCGCTCGGCCACCAAGACATTTGAGTTCTCGATGCACAAAACTTCTTTATTAATCAACTCGATCGAAAAGTTTGAAATTTTCCCCTAAAAGTCACTTTTTCCTCCCTA
>NW_007503709.1:0-258 GCF_000475195.1 Diaphorina citri
TTAAGCTGGGTGGGCCTAGTAGTGTACATCTACTACATAGTGACTAAATCATGACGGTGCCCTGTCGTCGTCGAAAGCACATTATACGTCCCGAAAATATTTCGTCCCTATTCCGGTTCGCCTATGAGGGACGTTTAATGTCCCGGGCCACAAAGTGAGTTTAAGCTCGGTTTAACTTGTTAGTCCGTCCCTTATACCTTTTTAGTCCGTCCTTCCTTTATTATTACAATAGTAATAAAAAGGTATAAGGGACGGACT
>NW_007503710.1:0-258 GCF_000475195.1 Diaphorina citri
CCCCGGGCGGGAATCGAACCCGCGGCCTAGCGCTTACAAGGCAGACGCGCTACCAACCAAGCTAACTAGGCTGGCAGAGTGTACTGTAAACACTAGCCAAGGTTGTAACTAGGGCAAATTGCAGTGATGTTGTTTCTATTCAAACTTTAAATTGTACCTAAGTACTCCTTCTCTTTTTGCGTAGCGTTCATTAGTGCATTTTGAGCTGTACACTCATCGCATCACTTGAGAAAGACTTGGAAGAGGAGGGGGGAGAAG
>NW_007503711.1:0-258 GCF_000475195.1 Diaphorina citri
TCCATTCCAGACATGGACGGACTATATCTTGTACAGGTAAGGTTTGCTCTCGGAACGGCTGGCTTTCTCCTATCTTGTCTTCCTTCTCTCTTCGATTTCGGGACGATAAGAGCTCCGTTTTTAAAGTTTCCTCTATCATATCTCTTTTTAATGGATCATAACTTCACAACATATACATGGGGGTAGATCCTTCTTCTTTACGTTATTATTTACCTTCACGTCAATTATTGCAACTCACACACTTGCCAGGCAACATTT
>NW_007503712.1:0-258 GCF_000475195.1 Diaphorina citri
TGGGACTGAAGTAGTGAAAGGAGCTACGGGTCTGCAAAACCTTGAATAAGAGATAGGGAGATAGGAAATATACAGTATATGACTGAAAGGTGACAAGACGTAAACTAAGACCAAGAGGTCAATGAACTGCAGACCTTACCCAGAAAACAATTGCTTTTTTAATTATTGTTTTAGTTATTTCGGTTAAAAAGCATGCTGATCTTACGTCAATCAAATCATGACTTCTTTGTGGTAAAGCAGAACTTTTCCACAACTTTA
>NW_007503713.1:0-258 GCF_000475195.1 Diaphorina citri
AAAAAAAAAAAAAAAAAAAAAAAAAAAAAAAAAAAACGAGCCAGAGCACAAAATTTTGATCCGAATAGACCTGATCTCTTTTTTGCCTTTTTACCTCACGTCCTTCCCAGCGAAACAACCACTTAACTACCTGAAAAACATTAACGAGGCTAGAAAACTACTAACCGTGTGTGGGTGCCTTTGCAATGTTGTAGAAGACGCGAGGGCTGTGAAAAAAAAAAAAAAAAAAAAAAAAAAAAAAAAAAAAAAAAAAAAAAA
>NW_007503714.1:0-258 GCF_000475195.1 Diaphorina citri
AGCTTTTTCCAGCACTAGTAACTGTTATTTTCCTTGGCTTTGTAGACGGTGGAGTTATCTTGATGTCGAAGGCAAATGTCATATTTAATTATATTGTACAAATGAGTTCATATAGCACTCTAAATCTAATTCTATTCAATTCTTGACTGAAGTTCTTTTGAAAAATCATGATTTTACCAAGATTTACCTACACCTATCGCCAATAGAATAGAATATACCTTGTTTATCCTGCTCGAATGAGACTAAAAAGTCCCTTTA
>NW_007503715.1:0-258 GCF_000475195.1 Diaphorina citri
AAAAAAAAAAAAAAATGTTTAGAGGGAACTATAACTATCAACGTCTTATCGTCCCGAAATTGAAGAAAGAAGGAAGACAGGATGGGACCCAGCCAGGGCGGATTTTATCCTGAACGGATAAGGTTCTTTCTCGGAACGGCTGGCTTTCTCCTATCCTGTATTCCTTCTCACTTCGCTTTCGGGACAATAAGACCTTGGCAGTTTCAGTTCAATCTATCTAAGCTCCTGAACAGATAAGGTTCGTTCTCGAAAGGGCTG
>NW_007503716.1:0-258 GCF_000475195.1 Diaphorina citri
TTTAAGATTTGGCCAAAGTGGGGCTTTTCACCTGCTTAGGTCGGTATTTAATAAAGGTCCTTTTTCCCTAAATTTCAAACTTTTGAGTTGTAAACCCTGTAGAAATAAAATAGAGATAAATAGTGCACCTAAATAGTGTATGAGTGTGATACTCACTAGTACCTACATTATAGTATTTACTAGCTGAATTCCGTCGCTTCGCTCCGGAATCCCGCTAGTTCATCCCGAGACATGGCCAAACTTGTAGAAAAGGCATGG
>NW_007503717.1:0-258 GCF_000475195.1 Diaphorina citri
TTGAATCTACAAGTCATCAAGTCAATGAACTATTAAAAATGTTGAAATATAACTGAATTGGTCAAATAGTACGAGTACGATAACTAAATCAAAGCTATAAAGTGTGGTGGGAGAAAAGACTGGATTTGAAAACTATGGAAGACAAATGTGGCTTTACTAGTACTGGAGAACGAGAAAATACGGACAAAAGTTTTTAGGTTAATAGACCTATTTAAGATCACACATTAAAATAATATGATATAAATTATAACTTTTATG
>NW_007503718.1:0-258 GCF_000475195.1 Diaphorina citri
GGTTAGCTGTTCGGGTTTGTTTGATAGGGTTCGTCAATGTATGACGGCTAAGGTTTTTCGGTGACGGAGGCAAAATCTCCATTCAGATGATTCAGACACAAGATACCCGCCTCCTTACATTTACCTCACCCAGCCTGGGGTCGAAAAAGGCCAACGTTGCTCAACTTTTATCGACAAAAAAAATATCAAAATTTTGCCTGTTTACTTACCCAATTTAATTATTCCATCTGTGTTAAAAAAATAAATAAAGCTCCCAGT
>NW_007503719.1:0-258 GCF_000475195.1 Diaphorina citri
GAAGGTAGCGCCTTTTAAGTCTCAGACCGTTTGCTAGGCCTAGGTCTTTCAGACCATCTGATAGGCCTAGGTCTTTCAGACCATCTGGTAGGCCTAGGTCTTTCAGACCATCTGATAGACCTAGATCTCAGACCGTTTGATAGGCCTAGGTCTCTCAGACCATCTGATAGACCTAGATCTCAGACCGTTTGATAGGCCTAGGTCTTTCAGACCATCTGATAGGCCTAGGTCTTTCAGACCATCTGATAGACCTAGATC
>NW_007503720.1:0-258 GCF_000475195.1 Diaphorina citri
GTGCGGCCAAAATCACTATGAGTTTTGAAATTAACCCCACACTCGGTGAATTAATCATGGGTATGACTGTATGTATAACACATCCTAGGAATACATATATCATAGCTCAAAATCTATCATGACTCAGAACCCATCGTGTATGGACGAAAAAAAAGTGTTTACCGCCCTTTTTTATCCAGTCCTTCCTTTATTATTACGATAGTAATAAAAAAAGGTATAGTGGATGGGCTATTGTATTCGCTTCGGGTTCGTCTGTCT
>NW_007503721.1:0-258 GCF_000475195.1 Diaphorina citri
ATGAATGCTCTTATCATCAGAATACTGGGATATTAATTTTTTCAAAACATTCAGAGAAGTTATTTGTCGATTTGCCTTTGAAATCTTCGAATTGGGTCCATCCAGTATGAAAATAAAATGCATAATCGTCCTGGCAAACAAATGACACAATCACTAATGATACCTATGATAGAATTACAAATGACAATAGAAAGAAAGCAACCAGACTCGTAAAAACGACTGAGGTCAAGAACGCAAAACCAGGAGGAAGTGATAAAG
>NW_007503722.1:0-258 GCF_000475195.1 Diaphorina citri
CAGGTATACGAAACTCGTACACTAGATTTCTACAGGAATGATCTCAGACAGGTGTCCCACATTGGAATGGATGTCACATTACACTTTACCGTATACACAAGATTGTCTGAATTATTCATGTCATACATAATGTGAATCTGAATATTCAGACCAGTAGATCCCAAACTGAGTAACAAACTGTTGTCGAAGAAAAAGAGGTTCAGTTAGAAAATGTAAAAGGTTAGGAGGTACTTATTTATTTTTAAGACCCTTTCATGA
>NW_007503723.1:0-258 GCF_000475195.1 Diaphorina citri
GCTATAGCTGAAAACCGCCAAAAAAACGGTCGAAATCTGTCCAAAAGCGGTCAAAATACCGCCAACCGCAGCAACCATTTCAACCAAACGTTTTATGTTGCATCCTTGTCATATTTGTGAACTACATACCAAATTTCAAGTCTCTAGCTTATACCGTTCCCGAGATATTGAGCCCAGAAGGCAATTCAGCTACTAATGGCCGCGACACCACTTGCGTTGGTGACGATGGCGCCCACAGTAACCAACTAACCAGTAAGA
>NW_007503724.1:0-258 GCF_000475195.1 Diaphorina citri
GCACTATCCAGTAGCATACGTACCAACACGTTTTTTACGTACACCTGAACAGTAGAGAGCAGGACTGTAGTACTCGCCATAGGTTTAGTAAGATGACTGGATGCACATAATACTGGCGCGGACGTATCGTTACTACTGGAAAGCGACTGCTGCGGCGCTGGAGGAGATGGCGATGCTGAAACGTTTTCACCGTATGACTCGAGATGAAGCAATGTATTGTGCTTGTATCCACACTTCTTGCATCCACTCTTGCTGCTA
>NW_007503725.1:0-258 GCF_000475195.1 Diaphorina citri
TTTTTTTTTTTTTTTTTTTTTTTCTACATTTATTCATGGATACATCCATTATACATTGAACAATGAAACTAAGACTGCAAACTAAAGTGGTAAACAATCTAAATGACCAAACTACAATACCAACCTAGTTCTGCATTACTGACAGTAGATTTCACTTTCTTCTTGGGAGGTTTAGGTTTCTTTTCCACCTTGTCTTTTTCCTTGGGTTTGACAGGTTCCTTGTAAGCTTTGGTGCCAACTTTTCTTCTTCTCTTGAAT
>NW_007503726.1:0-258 GCF_000475195.1 Diaphorina citri
AACAAGAAACAACTACCCTTCATAATTATTTCCTCTACTGTGTTCCAGTAATCTAGAGTCAACCCAACAGTTGTTCAGTAAATACAAGCCTACCCATGTCATACATTTGGCTGCTATGGTTGGAGGCTTGTTTCACAACATGTCACACAATCTGGACTTCTTCCGAGTGAATATGAAAATCAATGACAATGTCTTGGACACGAGTTACAAACAAGGTGTGAAGAAAGTTGTGTCCTGCCTGTCAACGTGTATATTTCC
>NW_007503727.1:0-258 GCF_000475195.1 Diaphorina citri
AACAACTGTCTTTCCTTTTGGGTCCTACGTAAACCCTTTGATTTTCCTTTCCAAATAATGAAGATCAGAGATTCAGAGTAGTTCCAGGTATATGTTTTATGTATGGAATAAATTTCATTATATTATCCAGGTATTATATCCAATATCATGTAAAAGTATGGTAAAGAATAGAAAAATAGAATTGAAAAGCGTCTTTGGATATCAAAGTGGAAATATGTTCCATACGTGGCTATAGGTACCTTTTAATTAAAAAATTAA
>NW_007503728.1:0-258 GCF_000475195.1 Diaphorina citri
TAAACTTGCGAAAAAGCTCTGCTTTACCAGATTTTTCCACTTACCTACATATACCTACATACGAGTATTATTAGCTACAGCCTATGCTGTTTGAATTTTACCTCTCATTATTATTTATTTTTAGGATTAGGTAATATTTCATTTTAAATATCTCTGTTTATTTTTCAATAATTCCAATGCTAGTAAAATGATAAAATATATGATGAGCAATAGATATACCCACCCATAACGCTAAAGCCTATGGCAAGGATTTGGGAT
>NW_007503729.1:0-258 GCF_000475195.1 Diaphorina citri
AAATATCATTAGTTTTCATTTCCTGGTTTTTAAATTCGCCGCTCATTTTCAAAACTCTACAAGTCGACATGGGCTAAAAGGAAAGTGAACTTTTTTTCCAGTTCATGGATGAAAAAGGTTGTGCATTTTTCCCACGAAGATCTGCATTTGTTTTCCTTTTAGATTTGTAGGTAGGTACTAATTTCCCATAAATTTCAGCAAGAATCCATGGCCCACTATTAGAAGTAAACTGACATTTGTGCCCCTCAATCATCCGAT
>NW_007503730.1:0-258 GCF_000475195.1 Diaphorina citri
AACCCTTACTGAGTTTATGAGCTCACAGAATTTTTGCTTGGTAACAGATTCTGAAATTAAGACATATAAAGCACATAATGGTAGCAGCTGCATTGACTTGATTTTCCTTCGATCAAGCAGGCTAAGAAATATCAAGAATTATTCAGTTATTGTAGATCCCATCAGGAAACATCAAAGAATTTCAGTAGCCCTAAAACTGAAGGTTGTAGATTACAAAAAACAACAAGATAACGAACCCCAAAGAAAACTGAGCTTAAC
>NW_007503731.1:0-258 GCF_000475195.1 Diaphorina citri
GGCGTCCGAGTTTCACGAATGCTATGATGGATAAAATTGAAAGGCTTTCTGGAAAAGGGGTCGAAACGAAAATCGAATTTTCAGGAAAACTTTATTAAAGTTTTGATTTACTTACCTACATTAAAAGGTATGAGGAGGAATTTACAAAACTTGTGTATCTTTCTATCTTTTCGAATAATGAAGATATCAACATGATTCTTTTTGGAACTGATTCTTAACAAAAGATTATTTTGTTGAAGAAAAAAGAAAGAAAGAAAA
>NW_007503732.1:0-258 GCF_000475195.1 Diaphorina citri
GGTACTGATTTTCTTTAATCACGATCGAATAAACTACGGGCTAAAAAATTCCCGGAGGGACGGGCCCAGCTTGTTTTTATCAATTCGAAAAAAGACAAAATTATTAGAGACAGAATAATTTCCTATCTTCTCTCTCCATTTCTATCACATTACTCCTCCTTCTCTCCTGATAGATCTACCCTCTCTCTCTCTCTCTCTTGCATCCCTTGTTTGTTTGTGTGAAAGTTTGTCCCACAATTGTGCCCCTATATGTTGTGT
>NW_007503733.1:0-258 GCF_000475195.1 Diaphorina citri
CCAGTATCATTGTTATCATCTTCGTTATCACTAGCAGGGGCAGGACTTGTCCCCTCACCCTCCTCTTCCTCTTCTCCTGCATCTGAGTTACTTTCATCAGAATCCTGTAACATTAATAGATTAATCGAACACTTCACCTTGTTTATGTTGTTTTGCTGCTATTAAAATACTTTTTATTTCGTTTATACTTGACTAGCAGGTTGCCCGTGGTTTGCCACGGAAAATTGATCATGACTCGAGATCGGTTTAGATTTCGGC
>NW_007503734.1:0-258 GCF_000475195.1 Diaphorina citri
TCAATCTTTTCCTTTCTGGCCTTGGTTTTCGAATCCCCAATTCGCACCAGAAATAAAGTGCGCCGCAGGCGAATTTTTACTTTCTATTATTTTACTTTCTATTACCACAGTATAGCGGAGCTATACTAGTAATGAAAGTATTGCAATCGGTCCAAATTTTCAAAATCGGAAATGGTTGGTAATATCCGTTTTGGGATCCCCTGATGTCAAAAAGTGATTTTTAGCCCATGGTCTGTACGTATGTATGTACGTACGTAT
>NW_007503735.1:0-258 GCF_000475195.1 Diaphorina citri
ACCCATCTTGAGAATTTTCAAAACCTCAGGTGTACTTTCAAGTTTTATGAGTTAATTATTTTGTTTTTTCCTTTCTCTTAATAATGCTTATTATTTTACAGAGCCCAGTGGTGTAGTGGTTAGCACAAGGTGGTCTCTTGATCTGGAGGCTGGGGGTTCGAGTTTAAAGACATAAAATTCAGCAGGGAACTACATTTGTGACGATTTTCAGGTATTAGGTATTCGTATTATTATCGGAAAAATTGAGCCCTTAATTTA
>NW_007503736.1:0-258 GCF_000475195.1 Diaphorina citri
CGTCAAATTTTATCAGAATCAATCAAACCGTTCTAAAATTATCGCTGAACAAAGAAAAAGACAAACAATGCAGAATTTGGTATGTCTGTACATTGTTTTAAATGAAAAGCAGAATTTTTTTAAAAAACTTTCCATTCACTCCCTTCACTTTTTGCGTCTCGTAAAAAAACAGGAGTTTTACATAACAGTTATAAATGGATTATTTTCAATACGTGGAGTTATTAATCCATCACAACTACTGATAATGGTGAAATTGTT
>NW_007503737.1:0-258 GCF_000475195.1 Diaphorina citri
CCTCCTCCCCTTCTTCTTCTGTCGATGTTAAAACACGACTTTGTTGAAGATTGGGTTTCATTATGGTCTTCTCAATCACTTGGACCGGAGGTAGCCAAGATCGTGGACAAGTTGGAAAGTAGTGAAGAGTCAAGAGGAGGAAATACGCAAGAGAAGAATCAAAACGTCAAGGAGAAGAAGACACACGAAGAAAACAAAAAGCCAGACAACACTCAGACCAACAAAGATGAAAACAAAGAAGAGGGAGATACTAAAGAG
>NW_007503738.1:0-258 GCF_000475195.1 Diaphorina citri
TCAAATGGGCAATATAGGTAGTTATGGGCAACATGGACAGAAATAGGCACAAAAACAACAATAAAATGGGTACACATAGTAAAAACGTACGATTTTTAATGTCCCTCATCATATTTTCTTCTGATATCGTTCGCTATAAAGAGTTGCACTTGATTTTATGTCATCCAGCCCAAATGTAGGATCCTTTGTGACCCATGTACTACCCAGAGTTTAGGAGATTCTAAGTTGTTTTTTACTTTCTATTAATAAAGCAACCTC
>NW_007503739.1:0-258 GCF_000475195.1 Diaphorina citri
ACGTCTGCTTTCAAAAACCAGGTTCGCAAATTTGATTGCATAGTTTATGAATAAATAATTTATTGGTTGTTGCACATTACTATCTTAGGGGGGTATTTCCACTAAAGCACTAGTGGGATAATCTTATCTCGAGTTCAAGACCCCTTGGCGATTGAGCTTTCAAAAGCTGCACAACATATATGACAAATGAACATATGCCAGATTGTGAGTTATGACGGGGTATAATCCTATAATTGAAAGTTAATCTGCGAGTATTAC
>NW_007503740.1:0-258 GCF_000475195.1 Diaphorina citri
TTGGAAGCAGTGAGAATGGGAGGAGGAGGAAGAGGAAGAGGAGGAGGAGGAGGAGAAAGCGAAAGACTCAAGAAGAAGTAGAGGAGGAAGAAGAGGAGACGCAAGAAGAAATAGGGAATAAGGAGGAGGAGAAGAAGAAAGAGTGGAAGCAAGAAGGAGAGGAGGAGGAATAGGAAGACAAGAAGATATAGAGGAGAAGGAGGATGGTGAGAAAGAACAAGGAGGAGTAGAAGCAAGAAGCGGAGGACAAACAGTAAG
>NW_007503741.1:0-258 GCF_000475195.1 Diaphorina citri
GCTAAATATTTTTACTTTTTCCTTGTTGTAATCTCAAGGTTATTCCCAAGGAATCCTTGGGAAGGATCCTTGTACTCTACTTTTGTGACAGCTGACAGCGACTCACTCGAAAAGGAAAAGATCTCAGCTAAAATATAACTTTTCAAGCTACCTAATTTAGAGCCTAGCCAGCCTAGTTAGGTAGTTTGGCGGTTCAATTCCAGCCCTTCCAGAAAATCCATTCTATAAAAAAGTCCAATACGTAAGACCGTATCTAAG
>NW_007503742.1:0-258 GCF_000475195.1 Diaphorina citri
TGCAACTAGTCACGTTCTCTGATAAAATCATTGATTTGATCGTTTATTGTCCTATTCATTTGTGTTTCGTGTGTGTTCCATGCTTCTAGTTCCAACATGGGCGGTACGTTGTGTTATTTGAACCATCATACTCCAGATCCAGTAGACTTCTATTTCCGAACCATGTCCGGATTCTTCATGGAACTTCAACAGTACCAGAAGAAACTCAATGACACCATAGGGTAAGTCAATACGAAACACCACCATAATTTAGACAAG
>NW_007503743.1:0-258 GCF_000475195.1 Diaphorina citri
TATTCAGGAACTCCTCATCCTACGCTTTAACCCTTTGGTGATTCCTTGAATCTTCAACTTGGAGATTTCTTGAACCAGTCAACATTGTTTATGCTTAACCATGTTCTAAGATTGTAGTGTTCTAAAACTTTACCACTTTACCTAAATAAAACCTTAATGATGATTTCTGTTTGGGTACTTAAACTTTCTGATTTTCCTTGAAAGCTTCCACTGAATGCTGAAAAGATCATCTTGCTTAAAGAAGAAAATGTTTCTGTT
>NW_007503744.1:0-258 GCF_000475195.1 Diaphorina citri
GAACCTCTGTAAACGAGAAAATGTCAACTTTTTCGATCTTTGTCTATTTTTTCAAACTGTAGCGCTTCGCGAGCCTCTTTAAAGGAGAATTTTGAATTTCCGGACCTCTCTAAACGAGAAATTGTTCTAACTTGTTTAAATCTGTCGGTACATTTCATGAACGTGTCTACTTTACTATAATATTCGACTCTACTAATAACCTCTATAAACGAGAAAAAGTTATATGAAACCTCTTTAAACGAGAAACTCCTTAAACGA
>NW_007503745.1:0-258 GCF_000475195.1 Diaphorina citri
CCTAAAAATTAGTGAAGGATATCCCCAAAAGTAATACTGTGATATCCACAAAAATTTTCCTCTCTACAGCTTCACCACAAAATTTGAATTTTTAGATGTATTTTCTGTTTCGAAGTTTCACCACAAACAATAATTTATTATTCGTGATTTGGGTTTTAGATTTATTTTCCCGACAGAATTTCTCATTCTTTCTGATTTCCATAATACATTTCCTCTCTCTCTCTCTCTCTCTCTCTCTCTCTCTCTCTCTCTCTCTCT
>NW_007503746.1:0-258 GCF_000475195.1 Diaphorina citri
CTAGAAGTCGTAGAAGAAAAAGAAAACTTCCGTTGGTCCTCATTTTTCCTGCTCTATGACTTTGAAACATCACCCAAGCAACCGCAACTGATCTATTATGGTGCTACCCCTATTGACGGAAGAACATGGTAAAATGAAAAAATATAATAGGCCCTGGTGGATGGATTGATCTCAAACTTGTATCAAAGTACCAAATTTTTCAATGCTTTTGATATGACGGATCAAAAGCAGGGGGTTTTCATTTAAGATTTCAAAGTT
>NW_007503747.1:0-258 GCF_000475195.1 Diaphorina citri
CAGGTAAAAAAAAAAAAAACGGAAAAAAGTCAGGAAGATTTTTCATGTGTGAGAGCCGGGCGATTTCTCCTCATCCTGATAAATCAGCTGATGACGAAATTCAAAATTTCGTTATCAAATGTAAACAAACACCCATAAAGGAAAGTAGGAAAGGCTGGAAAAAAGGAAAAATTAACTGAAGTTCTCTCTCAGGTTACAATCTGGCGATTGGTTGGCAGCAGCATCTTGGTTCTTCTCCTCCATTCATTCCGATTTTGA
>NW_007503748.1:0-258 GCF_000475195.1 Diaphorina citri
GGAGTGAAAATTTAGAAAAAGGATAATGAGTGTTACTTAGGACTGATATAACGTAACATATAATAAGAAGATGAATGGTTTGATACCCAACATGATTGGTATTTAATGGGAGGTACTAATTGTACTCCTACCTAAAATGGAAGGGAATGGGAGGGAATTTGAATAATTATGTGTTATTTTTTTGAATAATTATGTGTTTTTTGAATAATTATGTGTTAAACCGGTAAGGGAATAGGTAAGTGATGACAAGAAGCTAGA
>NW_007503749.1:0-258 GCF_000475195.1 Diaphorina citri
CACGTTTGGCAGACTTTTAGATTTTAGGTTGTAAAGGTATAATCCGCACTGAAGTTGACAGGCTTTTACATCGTAAAAATCACAAATTGTAAATTGTAAATATATGTTGATTTTATTGTGGTAATAATATACATAAAGATAGGTAGGTCTTAAAACTAGTTGACAATTACATTAAACATTTAGAAAGTGTATTAAACATTTAGAACTTGAAAAAAAGCACTTTCTTCACACTTATGAATCTTGCTATTTTGAGGCTCT
>NW_007503750.1:0-258 GCF_000475195.1 Diaphorina citri
CTAAGATGATGATGTTATTTCATTATGACAACATGTGCGTGAGGCACTTCCTTCCTGTAGAACCAAACATATACCTACATTATATGTATAACCCATAGCCAAACATATATGTACCTCCATAATGTGTATAACCCATGGAGTCATAAAGAACACAGATATCATTATATTGTGTACAGACTGTAGAGTCCCTTTAATGTCTCAATCACAACAGTGTTTAACCCTTGATGCACTGAGAAAAATTGAAAAATATCACTGATA
>NW_007503751.1:0-258 GCF_000475195.1 Diaphorina citri
CAGTACTGTGTTGTGTTGTTTCTCGTTTCTCATGTGACAATTTAAGTTTTAGGTAAGGCCATTATGACTAGTACTAGGAGGTTTTTGGCTTCAGCCTAAAACACTGTATTAAATTACAAATCTACAATTTTATTTATTTAGATGTACCTATAGCTGCATCACTTGAGTAAGAAGCTCTACCTGTTCATTAACAAGCTTATGGCATTAGGAAATTACTTACCTATATGAAATTTCAGGCAAATAATGGTTATTCAGATT
>NW_007503752.1:0-258 GCF_000475195.1 Diaphorina citri
GAGACAAAATGAAGAACAAGAAGGGCCATAACTGGAAAGCTCGACAAGTAGTAGAGGCAACAGTCATAGAGAATCCATCTCAGAAGGTAAGCATAATTTTGAAATATTTTAATCTGCAGTAATGATTTGGATAGTTCCTTCCTGTTATGGGAGTGATTGCCTATGGATTTCTACAGACAATAAATGGGAAGTATTGTGTCTCTTCTCGCCCATCTGATGAGAGGCATACTACGGGATGGGCATGCTACAACACAGGCC
>NW_007503753.1:0-258 GCF_000475195.1 Diaphorina citri
AATGAATAATTTTGTTCGGGATTTTTTTCCGGAGGTTTGCTGGATTATTTCCACTGATATTCTCTTCCAAATATTTTTTTTGTGTGTTCATTTGGGGCATTTTTTGTGTATGTTTACCTATTACCTCATAGGTATTTGAACTATTTTCATGTAATCAGTTCTTTCCTAAAAACCTGCCTATATGTACATACCTAAATTCATATACGGTTCCAATTTTTCTGTCGGTATTCTTCTGATATTTAATCAAATTTATCAAAT
>NW_007503754.1:0-258 GCF_000475195.1 Diaphorina citri
AGAGAGAGAGAGAGAGAGATTTTCTCTCTAAATAAAGAAGTCATTAACTCGAGAAGTGTCGCTTAAGTAATAATTCCCAGATGGAGGACAAAGTGCGAGAGAGAGAGAAATATAAAAGGAGAAAAAATAGAGAAAAGAAGGAGAAAGAGAAAGAAAATATAACACAAGGGGAAAAAGAATAAAGGGGAGCGATAAAGTGAGAAAGTGAAAAGAGAGTGGAGTGGACGGAGAGGAGAAAGAGAAGGGAATTAGGAACAG
>NW_007503755.1:0-258 GCF_000475195.1 Diaphorina citri
AATTTCCTTTCTAAATCAATTAAAATTATGCCAATAACATTAATAGAAAAAATTAAAAAAATCAAAAAGTGATTTTGGAGGCCAAGGTACAACCAGGCACCCTAGGTATATTTATCTACACGTATTTATTTTATGCCTAAAGTAGGTAATAGGTATTTATTTACCTACCTAACAGCCCGTTCACACTGCACGGTTTTTTTTTACCGTTCCGGTTTTTTACCGTCGACGGGAAAAAACCGGAACGGCCCTCGTGTTCAC
>NW_007503756.1:0-258 GCF_000475195.1 Diaphorina citri
AATCCTCAAGAGACGGATTTTTTTTACCCTTTTGTGGCGTCATTTTATTTATTCATTTTTTCGCCCCATCTTGTTTTTTTTTTTATCTATCTACATCTACAGTACCTATCTAGCCATTGTTTTAAGGGCAATTCGAAGTAACTCATCCCCTTATAGTCTAATAATACTGTTACTAATTTTGTCAGACACGGTCATTCATTACACCTCAAGAATCAACATACAACTAGAAATCTCCTGAGCTAAACGCTAAACCTGCCT
>NW_007503757.1:0-258 GCF_000475195.1 Diaphorina citri
TAGTAGCCTACTGCTGGAGTAAAGGGACTTTTCAGTCCTATGCGAGCAGTATAAATAAGCACTATTATTATTATTAAAGGGATGTTTCGTTTATATTTTGGACCTTTGAAGGGCCCCCCAGAAGCCCCTTTTCTGAGGTCTACGGTTCTCTGATCCTGAACCACTAGTTGTTAAATTATCGATAGGTACTGCAGTGCAGACTGCAGTGAAAAAGGATGAATGGATGATAATTTTTTTTTTTTTAAGAGGTTTGATAGA
>NW_007503758.1:0-258 GCF_000475195.1 Diaphorina citri
GGTGGTTAGCATGGTGGACTTTGAATCTGGTGGTTTATGGTTAGTAAAGGCGCTACGACGCGACGCCACCTAGTGGTTGAACTAACACCCATATTTTCCTTTAAAAGTGGGGAAATAAGCTTCAGAAGAGGGGGAAATCGTCTCTGTTTCCGAAAGGAAAAATACGAATATACTGTGTGTACCTATAGGTTTAGAGCTCCCCTTTTTAGTCCGTCCTTCCTTTATTATTACTAATAAGTAATAAAAGGTATAGTGGAC
>NW_007503759.1:0-258 GCF_000475195.1 Diaphorina citri
TTTTTTTTTTCACTTTTTCTTTTTTCTCTAATATCTCGAGAACGGTAAGAGCTCGAGACCTGAAATTTGGTATGTAGACGTCAAATGTGACAAGAGTGCGACACGAAACTTTTGGTTAAGATAAGTGCTGCGGTTGGCGGTATTTTGACCGCTTTTAGGCGGTTTTGGGTGTAATTTAATAATATCTCGGGAACAATAAGATCTAGATACTTGAAATTTGGAATGTAGATGTCAAATGTGACAAGGATGCGACACGAA
>NW_007503760.1:0-258 GCF_000475195.1 Diaphorina citri
GAGCAACCGTTAGCGGTAGGTATTTTGTGGACAGTATAGGAGCAGTTAAGAGTATAGGTAGGTTGAGTAGACCAGCTGAGTCTGGCTGGGAGATTAGGGAGGATACCAGCCTGAACTTAACTTTAATCTGCCAAAGAAATAGCAAAGGTTAAGTGCGTAACTGCCAAACCCAAGTCCAAAGGGGGGCACGGTTGGTCCAGTGGTAACGCGCTAGCTTGCCATGCAGAAGGTCCCGGGTTCGAATCCCACCATCGACAA
>NW_007503761.1:0-258 GCF_000475195.1 Diaphorina citri
ATAAAAAAACAGGTGAGGTTACATCAGTGCACAGATGCTTGTAGATGGGTTGTTAGAAAACTTAATACCTAACAAAAAGGTGCTTTGGGCCATGGATCCTCTAAGTCTGATTTCTAGTCTTACAATGTCCAGGTCCAGGGTCATCACTCTCAATCAAAGTGGGTACCTAAATTTATCACAGTGATTTCTCCTTTTATTTCCAGGACATTACATGTGTTTTAACTGCAGAATGTCAGGCCCATGGGACGAGTTGGAATC
>NW_007503762.1:0-258 GCF_000475195.1 Diaphorina citri
AGGGATTTTTTTTATATTCAAGTAAGAAGGTTACCTATTTATAGATTTTATGAAATAACAAAACGAACCAACCTCAGTGGCTCTTCTTCTTCTTCTCCTCCTTCTTCTTCTTCTCCTTCTTCTTCGTCTTCTCCTCCTTCTTCTTCTTCTTCTTCTTCTTCTTCTCCTTCTTCTTCGTCTTCTTCTTCTTCATTTCACTTGGTTTTCATTCTCTTCTCTTTTCAGAACGGCTCGGCCGTCGGCCCCCTAACCATCGCA
>NW_007503763.1:0-258 GCF_000475195.1 Diaphorina citri
TTTGTCTACGTTCTCCTTTTGGTGGTACCTTCCTACCTTCTGGTCTCATTTTGTGATGAGGGACCAGGGAGTTAGGGAATAAAAAGGCATTTTGTTGTGATAAGCCAAAAAAAAACCTCCGAAAAATAAATGGCTGCCGTGTTTAAAATATGACGGTTGAGTTTATTTTTTCAAAAGATATCAAGCTCAGTATTACTCAGTTTCCTCTTCTTATTAATATTAGCTTCATTTCATTCCTCAATCTCTCTCTCTCTCTCT
>NW_007503764.1:0-258 GCF_000475195.1 Diaphorina citri
GTAGCCTACTGCTGGAGTAAAGGGACTTTTCAGTCCTATGCGAGCAGTATAAATAAGCACTATTATTATTATTAAAAATAAAATTCTGAATAAACAAGAACTTTTTGGAACTGAAAGAAAAACTCAAGAGAAGGTACTGAAAAGAATATGCAGAATTTGTTGAACTGGGAGTCTATTAGTTTATCTTCCATCTTCTTCACCTTTTCCCGTGTTCAGACGGAGTCGGTGTTATTCGTCAGCCTTCCAATCAGTCCTCGC
>NW_007503765.1:0-258 GCF_000475195.1 Diaphorina citri
CTCCTTCTTTCCATCCTCCTCCTCCTCCTCCTCCTACTCCTTCTTTTTCTTATACTTCTCTCTTCTTCATCTCCTACCACTTCCTTTCTCATTCTTTCTTCTTTTATTTTTCGAAGTCACAAAACAACGTGTGGGCAATGGCTACCAATACAAAACAAACTCTCAGGAGTAAAAGGCAGGCAAAAAAAAAACCGCACTGCGTTCTCTGATGACTGCACTCAATATGTTTCTGGTTCGACTCTTTTTTTCTCCCTCCCT
>NW_007503766.1:0-258 GCF_000475195.1 Diaphorina citri
AAATCACAGGGGACGGTGCATGTCTATTCAACAGTTTATCCATGGCAATGAATGCCACCGACAAACTGGTCTGCGAGTCTCTACGAATTCGTCATGTCATGACATAGGCCATTAAAGGGGAATATACTTACGATTGAGAAAGTTAAATTCCTCATCGGTGTACCTCAAGGATATGACCTTATCCCAATTACAGGGCGACACAGGCGATGGAGCGTGCTTGTTTAATGCTTTATCCACGACAAAGAAGGCAGACATTCC
>NW_007503767.1:0-258 GCF_000475195.1 Diaphorina citri
TCTGATTATTCCTAATAAATCAATCTGATAGGAATAGGCTCCTAATACATTGCTAGGTTTGGATGACGAGGTCAACTATAATTGATCACGAGATGGCATTAGTTTGGATAAGGCTCATTTTAGAATTGTACCAAGATAATGTACAAGGGGATCGTCTTATTATTAACCTTGCTTTCAGTGAAATACCTACGCACAGGTATCTTGGAAAACTCGAGTCCTTTGTCGTGATCTTCAACCCAGTAGGTACAGGTACAAAGT
>NW_007503768.1:0-258 GCF_000475195.1 Diaphorina citri
AAATGAATGTTCACTAATTGAACTTTTTTTTTGAAAAATTTTCTAAGTCCTAAATCGACCGCCTACGGCGGCCAATTTTCGAACAAAAATTTTCTATCTTAAAATACCCCCCGTGTAATGAGGGATCATTAAAAAGTGTCCAAAAATTGAACTTTTTTTTGAAAAATTTTCCAAGTCCAAAATCGACCACCTACGGCGGCCGATTTTTGGTCGAAAATTTCCTATCTTAAAATACTCCCCGTGTAATGAGGGATCATT
>NW_007503769.1:0-258 GCF_000475195.1 Diaphorina citri
CGCACTACCAACTAAGCTAACTAGGCTGGCTAATATCATGTGTAAACCCCGAAACACAACTCCTGCTAAGACCTAATCGAAATTCAGAACCATAATATCATTCAGAGCTATAATATACATAAAAAAAAAATAATTATATTCCTTTGTAGGCTTTCGCCGAACGACATGTATCATTTCACATCTTGTCTGACCGTCTTGCTCCAGTTCACACTCAGGGCGTAGCTTAACTTAAGTGACCGGATGGTAAATATACTTACC
>NW_007503770.1:0-258 GCF_000475195.1 Diaphorina citri
CCTCGTATTCTGACTGCCTTTATAGCTTCATCAATCAGATAGATAACGTCAGTTATTGAATCAGTGTGGGCGAACCAGGCAGCAGCGGCGTTAATATCGAAGCAAACAAAGTTAACAAAGTCTTTCGCAAAAACGGAAAATGTCCAAGTTCACACACACGCCGCGAAACATGCAGACGACAAGCAAACCATTTCAACGCAAGAATACGCGACGATAAGATAAAAACTGGAAGTTCTGACCATTTAAATAGTCATTAGA
>NW_007503771.1:0-258 GCF_000475195.1 Diaphorina citri
CAATCCCATGTTATCTCTAATATGATCCATCTGCGCCAGGGCATCAGAAGCCTGATGTCAACATGATTACAGTCTCATCTTAACATGGGAGTTACTATGTTCATAGACTGTCCGCGCTTAGTGTCCAAGTATGATCAGAGAGGTTAACAAACGCTTGTGATGGTAGATTTGGGAGTCATTGGTTCTACTTTTGTAAAATTTCAGTCTGCAGGCTCTGAAGCGTTGTTCCAACTGTTTGAATGTCACAGTGTGCTGACA
>NW_007503772.1:0-258 GCF_000475195.1 Diaphorina citri
ATAAAAATCGTAAGTACTCTGGTCTACGCCGTTTTATTACTCGCCGAGGCAGGCTCTAATGTTATTCACAGCATTACAGAAGAAGAAGAAAAGGAAAAGTAGAATAACGAGGAGTAAAAGAAGAAGAAGAGGAAAAAGTAGAATAACGAGGAGTAAAGGAAGAAGAAGAAGAAGAAGAGTAAAAAGTAGAATAACGAGGAGTAAAAGAAGAAGAAAAAGAAGGAACAATAGAAGATTGAGAAGGAGGATAAGTACGAA
>NW_007503773.1:0-258 GCF_000475195.1 Diaphorina citri
CAGGTTTTTTTTTTTTTTTTAAGTTTTGACCTCAGATTTGGATTTTCACTACTTTTTACGTAGGAATCGACCATTTATTAATAATTTTTACCCATTTGCAACTGCTCCATTAGTTTTCAGATATTTCTATAGATTTTATTCTTATTTCATATCATCTAATACCATTAAATAAACATTAATATCTACTTGCAAACCCTGAATATTCCCCACATATCTTACGAGTCATAATCGCACACATTAGAAGTTGCTGAATCCCTC
>NW_007503774.1:0-258 GCF_000475195.1 Diaphorina citri
TATCTTGATATTATCGTCATAATTTCCTCACAGATGATCTATTTCTTAGACAGAACAATTTAATAATCATTTGTCGGGGTCGAGTGGATTGGAACACATCACATGCCTTTAAGCACATTCCATTTGTCAAGGGTTTAGGATTTCCTTGGCCTTGGGATCAATTTTATTTTGAAGGGAAAGTCCAAAGACATCAACGAATTTCAAATCTTTCAATGATTTTGTTTATTCCTCAGCATATGTGTGACCGTGGTCGTGCTC
>NW_007503775.1:0-258 GCF_000475195.1 Diaphorina citri
TGTAACGTACATATTTCTTGGGTAATTATTTTTTATTTAAATTTGTGTTTGGAGTTGTTGGAAAATTCCTAGGCGTTTTTTCATGGGATTCTAGCGAGTTAGCTAATCTTATTACATATAATTTTACATAATTTTGGGGATTTTCACATCAGAGGAATTAGTGCAATAATAAAGTGTTTTTCCTGCCAATTTTTGCCACTTTTCATGTCCTCATTAAAAATGTAATTCGATCTAAATTCAGATAATCATATATGAGAC
>NW_007503776.1:0-258 GCF_000475195.1 Diaphorina citri
GTGAGGTGCGGGGGGCTTGGCATAGACCTCGATATTGAGAGTAGGAGAAGGGAGAGAGAGAGAGGAGAAGAAGGAGAAGGAAAGAGCGGGAAAAGGGAGGAAAGAGGGACGAAAAACGGAAGCATGGGATATTTTTGACGATGAAAAAGGGAGTTAGTGAGGGGAAAAGAGAGAAGACCTGAGGGAAAAGGAGGGAGCAGGAGGAGGGGGAGGAAGAAGGGAGGGGGGATGGAAGCATGATAGGAACGAGTGGGAAAA
>NW_007503777.1:0-258 GCF_000475195.1 Diaphorina citri
TGTCGACTTTGTGTTCAGGTTCTTTTGTATCTTCAAGTTTGAATTTGCTTTCAGTTTGGTCTATCTTTTCTATTTTGGAAACGTCTATTTTTTCTACTTCACGTTTTGTGTGGTCGAGCTCTTCTATTTCACGTGTCTTATCTGTAGTGACCTTTGTTACAACGACTTTATCTACTGGTTTTGTGTCATCAGGCTTCGTTGCATCGACCTTGTCTAGTACTTTTGTGTCATCAGGCTTTATTGAATCGAACTTGTCTA
>NW_007503778.1:0-258 GCF_000475195.1 Diaphorina citri
CAAAATAATACCTACAGATACCCACCCCATTAGGTCGTGTCTGGGATTGAAAAAGCTAGCATTTCAAAACAACCTCAAGTAGTTACTAGAACTAGGTAGATAGATTCTATACGTACCTATACCGGTATAAAGAATAACCTTAATATTAGGTACCTACCTACAGAAAGAATGAAATAAATCACCTGCCCCGGTGGCGTAGTGGTCAAGACGCTCGCCTGGTAATCAGGAGGGCGTGGGTTCGATCCCAGCCGAGGTATG
>NW_007503779.1:0-258 GCF_000475195.1 Diaphorina citri
GTCCATATTGAGGTAGTGAAACAGACCAAATACCTTGGACTGGAAATCGATTGCCATCTCAGATGGGATAAGCATATTATGGCACTCACTAAGCGATTACGTCGTTATATTTACCCATTTTTGTCTTTGAGAACGTTCATAGGTCTTCCCTTCCTCAAAGAAATATATTTCGCTCTCGCTCAATCAGCTATTGAGTATGGTATCTCCGCCTATGGCAGGGCAGATCCAACTACCATCAAAAGTTTATGCACTGTCCAA
>NW_007503780.1:0-258 GCF_000475195.1 Diaphorina citri
CTTGAATTTAGACCACGCTACGCCACTGATTAATGCGAAGATTTTTAGTACCGAAGGAAGGGCGGAGGTTTTCACTTTTACTCTACATTCAGTGACACTCTACCTACGTCCTCACATTGATCTCACCCAGCCAGTCGAAAACCCAGCAGCAATGGTCACAGTTTGCTCACTTATCCGCATACCAATTTAGCCAACACCTGAGAGCAGCCTAAGACGCGTTTCGTTCTTATTTGAACTCATCAGTTAGACATAGCTCTC
>NW_007503781.1:0-258 GCF_000475195.1 Diaphorina citri
CCATACCTCGGCTGGGATCGAACCCACGCCCTCCTGATTACCAGGCGAGCGTCTTGACCACTACACCACCGAGGCAGGGACCACTACACCACCGAGGTTAGGTAGGTAGGTAGCTAGGATTAAGTTAAACAAGTGTTAACTATGCAACAGATAATTATCCATAGGTGTAAAGCTCCACACGTAGAATAGGATGTGTTATCAAAGGTAAAATTTCGTGATAATATCATACGAGACCCGAAGGTAATAAAATTGTTCGCC
>NW_007503782.1:0-258 GCF_000475195.1 Diaphorina citri
ATTTCTTGGCTCTATTTCATTTATGGATTTTATGGTAAGTACCTACAAGGAGGATCACATTGTTTGTCTCTAACTCTCCACTAATGTGAGTTATTTTGATGTTGTTTCATTGTTCTTCAGGTGTAGCTGGAACTGAGATTACCTGGATGAAACGTTTGATCTAAACGGAGAGTATATACGTATGTATACGAGTAACTGTTGTACGGACGAAGTTCTGCCAATAAAACCAAAAGTTAACACTAGTTTCTTTCTCTTTTG
>NW_007503783.1:0-258 GCF_000475195.1 Diaphorina citri
CAATAAACAGGGCTTCCCAAATTAATTCAAATAATAATTTTGGGAAGCTAAATAACTACCTAATAAATTCTAGCAGAGCAGTCGTCTATCTAACAGAGTCGTCGTCTATCTTATCTTCAGACAGTACAAAGAAGTTATCTATCAGCAATGTGACCACCACCTATTCATTCTATTTTATCTCAGCTTCAAACGAACACAACCCCAGCACGTACCAAAGTTTGAGTAACCCTGATAAGGCAAAGGCAGACAATAAAAGCT
>NW_007503784.1:0-258 GCF_000475195.1 Diaphorina citri
AAACGACTAACTGCTAGATTAGTTTTACTGTCTGTGTTGTAGCATGCCCATCCATCCCCTTATTAGATGGGCTAGAAGAAACATAATACTTCCCATTTAGGTGCTTCAATAAGAACATCAGAATGCAGCCTGTTTATTAATTCCTTTTGGAATGTTCATTTTGAAACTAAAAGCGTATACCATTTCTACAATTAATAGTCTTTAAAATAATAATAATAATAATAATAATAATAATAATAATAATAATAATAATAATAA
>NW_007503785.1:0-258 GCF_000475195.1 Diaphorina citri
CATAATACCAATTCCATTCAGTTGGGTAAAAAGATACGGGTTAGTTTATCATTACCATCTAGCACTGTGATTGGTGCTTGAGTTATGGCCACCTGTGCAAATGTGCGGGGCTTTGTCTGTCTTGTTCACTGGTACGTCCTGTATTAGAATTAAAATCATTGGGCTACTTCAAGTTTCTTCTAAAAGTTATTTGGAAAGAAGCACAATAATTGGTCCCATTGGTAATGCTCTTGTTTGCCTTGCAGAAAGTCTGGGGTT
>NW_007503786.1:0-258 GCF_000475195.1 Diaphorina citri
AAATCCGCCCCGGGCGGAAAGCTGGCCATAAAGTTGTTAAGTATAAAAAATATACAGTTTCTTCCTCTCCTGCTGCTTCCTCGTCTTTCTCCTCTTCTTAATTTTCTTGCCCATCAAATCGATTTCCCCCATTTGATCTTCTCGTCCATCTGATCAATTTTTTTTATTTAGGATTTCCCTATTTCCCTAGGATTAAGATTGACTACACCGCACTGATTATATATTATATATTTTCATGGATAACTGTGTCATCCGTCA
>NW_007503787.1:0-258 GCF_000475195.1 Diaphorina citri
AACTGTCCTATCCAAGCAGGATTATCCTCAGCTAGTCACATCCTGCCATTATATGCTAGCCGACCTTTATATTCCCGTTACCATGGATCCTGCTAGACCCAACTTGGACGATGATATGGGCGAGGATAAGGTAGGCCACAGGACGTTAACAGGGCTTCATTTTTAGTCCGTCCTTCCTTTATTATTGTTGAGTTGGAGTTCTAATGTAGTAAGAAAAGATCACTTTGAAAATAGAACATTGGAACGAATTTATTTTGT
>NW_007503788.1:0-258 GCF_000475195.1 Diaphorina citri
CAAAAGAAACCACAGACAGCTATGGAGAGTGTCCAAAAGGAAGAACATAAATCACAGGTAAAATCAAGGCCGGAAAAAACTGTTGAAAGGAAAGAAGTGACCTTTAACGAAAAAGAAAATTCCATTTACGAAAACAACAACCCTTGGAGTCAAATACAAAACTTGTACACTGGAACACCTCCTCAACACAAGGTTGATACTAAGAATGATGTCCTTACGAAGAGTATACTGAAGGGAAAAACTCCTAGGAGTGCGCCA
>NW_007503789.1:0-258 GCF_000475195.1 Diaphorina citri
GACCCCACATTTTATACGGATGGGTATACCATTTATATGAAAAATGTATGTTATGAGTTTTTTGTCAATCGAATATAAATGGAAACTTGTTAATAACATTTTGAAAACACACAAATGGGGTCACACGGTTAGCCAAATGGCAACGCTCCTGCCATTCAAAAGGTTCCGATTTCGATGCCCAGCTTTGACCAAAATTCGCAGTCGTATTTCGACTGCAAATTGGAAATACGTATTTCAAAGGGCTACAAATGACTCATT
>NW_007503790.1:0-258 GCF_000475195.1 Diaphorina citri
CACAGAACGCCCAATAGTCCGAGGGCCAAGAACATCGCCCTGGAGAACGCCATAGTCAGATGTCGCTAAAGCCTTTGAGGTTGAAAAAAGATCTTCCCAAAGCTTTCGATGGCAGAAGACTCGAGGGATGGTGTGGTTTTTGGATTTGGAGTCGATTATCTGGTAACTTTGAATCTGGATTGACGAGTTATCGACTTGGTTGTGGACATTATCGATACGATACGGTGGCACTCAAGGATACGTTTTATCTGTAAACAG
>NW_007503791.1:0-258 GCF_000475195.1 Diaphorina citri
AAAAAAAAAGTTTTACCAAGTATTGAAATTGTCACTCAATGTCAAAGAAGTTTAACAACGTTTCATGTTCATTATAAAAATATCTATTGATACAATTACAATTTCACAAGGAATCAAACTTACATTTTATGTGTATTTGTTGGTTGTACCATTGACTTATTTTCTTCCTCTTCCGTGTTTACAGCTCTTGTTTTCCAATAAATCAGTCAATGGTTATACACAGATAGGGTGCACTCCCATTATTTGTCAAAGGTAAAG
>NW_007503792.1:0-258 GCF_000475195.1 Diaphorina citri
GCTACTGTTCGTGGAAGGAATATTTCTTTGTACTCTATCAAAAAGTCTTTCACATGTAGGTGCTTCACGGGAATACTAATTTCAGTTATTTCATTTTTATTTAGTCATAAGGTTTTTGAGAGACAAATTAAATACTTCTACTGTTTTCTATAGTGAAATAAGAAGAGCAGCTTGATTAAAATACGTTAATTTTCCAGTTCCAAGATCCTGTGACTCGGAAAGTTGAGATTGGAAGGACCGAGAAATCTTCAGCAAAAA
>NW_007503793.1:0-258 GCF_000475195.1 Diaphorina citri
CAAGATGACTATATGAGACCATATTCTGCTTGGCTGATAGACAAAAAGCCAGAGATTTCAAGACAAATGTAAACATTTGCCAAAGGATAGGTAGGGTAGCTACATTTGTCCCCTTTTTTTCAATTCTATCCTGAAGTACTTACTATACTCTTCATCTCCATGTAGGTATGCATTTATATCAAACAAAAACAGAGCCCCTACTTCCAATTCCACCAATCCTTTACTTACCTGCTAGCTAAGAATTTACTTCTCCACACT
>NW_007503794.1:0-258 GCF_000475195.1 Diaphorina citri
CATCTACAAGGCCATTACATGTATTCATGATAATTGAAACAGATGAACTTTTGGACACATGAACAGGTGACGAAACACATGGTAAGTCACGTGATACAACACATGGTTAACAGATGATCAATTACAAAGTCTCCTCAACACGTAAAACATCAAATCCATGTTGAACTCTATCACACTGTGGGGCTGTATGTAAATTCCCCCGATTTTTTCAAGGGTCCTCATTTCCGGATGTAAATTCCCCCGAAAATGAAATCGACT
>NW_007503795.1:0-258 GCF_000475195.1 Diaphorina citri
CCTATTCTGCCTTCCTGTTCTTCTTCTTCCTCTCCTTTTCTTTGGAACGTAGTCAATGTGAACTAGTTCAATACAAATTGATGTATCGCTACTTGGAAAAACAATCAAAAAATTGGAGGGAAAGAAAAAGAATACCTATATACTCCCATCTAAACTTCCCTCGTCTAATTCCTCATTAGAAAGAACAAGCTGGGCCCGTCCCTCCGGGAATTATTTAGCCCGTAGTTTATTCGATCAGTACCTATGTACCTACCTAAT
>NW_007503796.1:0-258 GCF_000475195.1 Diaphorina citri
CATGGGAAAAGGCGAAGAAGAAGAAGAAGAAGAAGAAGAAGAAGAAGAAGAAGAAGAAGAAGAAGACTTTTTTTCTCTGAATGCACTTCTTTTTCTCATGGAGCTTTGAATTCTTATTTAAGTAAATGTGCATTATGATCAATCATTTTTTGTTTCGCATTAGAGCCCACTCCCACTTGTCATTTGGAGAAAAAAAAAATACGTCCTTACCTCTGTTCAGTTAGCCATCGTCTGATACAGGCAAGGCAGCAAAGTTTA
>NW_007503797.1:0-258 GCF_000475195.1 Diaphorina citri
TCTGAAAAGCTCGTGGGATATCGAAAAACGAACGAAAGTTTGCACAGATTTTGTAGAGTACCTAAGTAAATAGATTTTTTGAAGTACCTACATGTACCTATATGTAAATAGATTTTGTAAAGTACCCAGACATGTTCGGGTATGTAGATTTTGTAAAGCGTATGTACCTTACGGAGTTTTAGGATGTCGAGAATGCTGATATTGCTGATACGGAATAAAACAAATTTAATATAGGTCACCCTTCTTCTTCTCCTCCTC
>NW_007503798.1:0-258 GCF_000475195.1 Diaphorina citri
CTCGCTTTTAGTTTTGTATTTCTATTGAGTTTTAGTGTCACGTGATGTACCTACCTAGGAACAGATGTACAGAAATTTGTCCTCCCTTGGGAAATGGACAGAAAGCAGCTAGACTGAGACAGGGAGAAAGAGAGAGAGAGAAAGAGGGAGAGAGGGAGAGAGAGAGAAAGAGAGAGAGAGAGAGAGAGAGAGAAAGAGGGAGAGGGAGAGAGACCTGGGATTCTGGGAATATTAGAAGAGGATAACAAATTGTTCAAT
>NW_007503799.1:0-258 GCF_000475195.1 Diaphorina citri
AGAAAGGAGAGAGAGGAAAAGGAGAGAAAAGAGAATGATATGTTAACTATTCGTGACTTTTCAGTACTTGTTTAATTTAATTCCTAGTTTCAATATTGTTATCAATAGCATTCACCATTCAGAAGTACGAAAAGTACCTAACTGGCAAGAACAACAACTCTATTGAATGCAGCAATAGAACAGTTGCTCTTACTTGGGTGATGTTTCAAAGTCATAGAGCAGGAAAAATGAGGACCAACGGAATTTTTCTTTTTCTTC
>NW_007503800.1:0-258 GCF_000475195.1 Diaphorina citri
CTGAAGATAACTTTTAAAAAGTTTTAAACAATTCCCTCTCACCCCCACCCTAGCCAATGTCTCTGCCATCCTAACATGATCCACAGTGTCGAAGGCCTTGCTTAAATCAAGGAAGACCCCGCCCACTTTTTCGCCCTTATCCAGCGCTGGGTAAACCCCTTCAACTATTTCTAAGACTGCGTCCGTTGTATTTTTGCCCTGTCTGAATCCAAATTGAGTTCTGCTCAGAATTTCATTGTTTTCTAAGTAATGTACAAA
>NW_007503801.1:0-258 GCF_000475195.1 Diaphorina citri
ACAGAACGCCATTAACGATTGAAACAGTCCGAGTTAAGTCAAAATCTAGCGTAGTGTATTAAGCGGGGAACGACATGTATGACAAGCATTTAATGCTGAACACAATAAAAATTCACTTTTTTTTTAACATGTGAGACTGTGAGAGGCAGTAATTTTCCTTAATGTTTCGGAACGTGTTAGTCTTAAATTATTCTGGTGAGCAGAGCTTTTTTTGCACGTAAGCAGCAGCCCTTAACAGCTAAGGTCTTATCAGGCTTT
>NW_007503802.1:0-258 GCF_000475195.1 Diaphorina citri
TAGAAATAGCTACTGTGCATAGGAAAAAATTAGGGAAATATCTACTTTCAAAGGAAACCTTTGACCAAACCGTTGGATAAGCCCATCCTCTTCAGCAAGCAGCAATCGTTACACCAGTTCCCAAAAGGTTAATACAGTTAAGTAACTTTGCGCAAGGTTGGTATTTGGATGGTTGACCACAGGGGCAATAGCATGCTGCTGACTTTTCCCGGCCTGATTCAGGCTGGTTTAGGTTAATGTGAGGAGGCAGGTAGTTTG
>NW_007503803.1:0-258 GCF_000475195.1 Diaphorina citri
AAAAAAAAAAAAAAAAAAAAAAAAAAAACAATGATGTTTGTTGTTCCTACATTTATGTCAGGTATATATACTATTGTACACGTTAACACGTACATATATTTATTATTAGGTATGTAGGTATGTAAAAAAAGAGGAATACAAAAGGTAATAATATGTAGGTAGGTACCAACGTACGTTACGAGTGGTTCAAATAAAAAAAGTTTTGCTCAACAATTTGAAAATTAAATAAATTTCCCTCTGAATAAAAAAAATTCCAAT
>NW_007503804.1:0-258 GCF_000475195.1 Diaphorina citri
TCTCTCTCTCTCTCTCTCTCTTTTCTACCTTCACCTATTGAGAAAAGGGAGACACGAGAATAAAAGAGGGGGAAAAGGAGATATGAGAAGCAGGGGAAAAAAGAGGAAGAATAGGGAAAGGAGAAGAACAGAGAGAGTCGAGAGAGAGAGAGAGAGAGCAGAAAGAGAGAGAGAGAGACGAAGGAAGGAGGAAGAGAAGATGGAGAGAAAGAGGAAGAGGAGGAGTATAAAAAAAGAGTCAGTGAAGAGAGAAACAAA
>NW_007503805.1:0-258 GCF_000475195.1 Diaphorina citri
TGATCAATTTTTGATCGCTAAAATCTCCATAAGAAATACACAGAGTGCAGAGACTGCGAGAGAGAAATGTTCCGCTCTGGACCAACATTTTGAGTTTCGTTTATGTTTTTAGTTTGATAACTATGCAGCTAATAGGGAGCGCGCAGCGCGAACTTTTATTATTTTCCACAAGTTCGGCCATCGAGACAGTATGGGTTTAGAGCGGGCCTTTCAACAGTAGATGCAGTCAAACATGTCACCAGGATTGCCAAGGATGAA
>NW_007503806.1:0-258 GCF_000475195.1 Diaphorina citri
CACTCAAAAGAGCATGGCCCACCGCTGCCACCTGGCCAATCTCGACCAGGCGGGCCCCTGGACCAAAGAGGTCCGCACCGAACTCGAGGCCATTGTAGCCAATCGCGTCCTCAATATGAAGATACTCACATCACCTATGAAGACGAAGAGGACAGTTACTCTCTCGTTTGTAGAGGACAACAGGAGCGTGGTGGATGTGCTGGTACAACAGTTGAAACCTCTGATGTTTGAGTCTGTGCATATACCCAAGTAAGTAAT
>NW_007503807.1:0-258 GCF_000475195.1 Diaphorina citri
ATAAATCAATGAGTACCTATTTCAACCAACCAGGAGGTTGGGAAATTCTACATGTACCTAAAATCTGGTACACAGAAATATGATAGAGGAAACTTCAATGTTTCTGTTGGGAAAGTCACTCAGGAACACAAACTGGATCCGTAATCAATAATGAGCAGCATCGTGAGCATCGTCTAGGATTTTTACTTATACATTTGGTTGGGAACGGTTGGTTTGTCCTGGCAAATGGGATAATAACCCATTCATATTGGCATTGTG
>NW_007503808.1:0-258 GCF_000475195.1 Diaphorina citri
AGGGGTAGAAACAGCAGAAGAAAACGTAGGAGGGGTAGAAACAGCAGAAGAAAAAGTAGGAGGGGCAGAAACAGCAGATGAAAAAGTAGGAGGGGTAGAAACAGCAGAAGAAAAAGTAGGAGGGGCAGAAACAGCAGATGAAAAAGTAGGAGGGGCAGAATCAGCAGAAGAAAAAGTAGGAGGGGCAGAAACAGCAGAAGAAAAAATAGAAGGGGCAGAAACAGCAGAAGAAAAAATAGAAGGGGCAGAAACAGCAGA
>NW_007503809.1:0-258 GCF_000475195.1 Diaphorina citri
CTCTCTCTCTCTCTCTCTCTCTCTCTCTCTCTCTCTCTCTCTCTCTCTCTCTCTCTCCCCTTCTCCTCTCTCTCTCTCTCTTTCTCAACCTCTCTCTTTTCAATCTATGTTTGGTCACAGAAAATGTGTGCCCGGTCCTGATTTGAACCCTGAATCTCCGGGTTGAGAGATTACCACGCATCCCAGAGTGGGTCACAGAGGAAAAGTCAACTTGGGTAGGCATCTAAAATAACATGGTGAGTTTAAAGGCCATAATAA
>NW_007503810.1:0-258 GCF_000475195.1 Diaphorina citri
AATATTTCAGGTGAAAAAATATTTCAGACAGTAACAATTTATATCACGGAATTCGTTTCACGAGATTTTTTTTTTTTTTTTAGGGCTTTAAATTTAGGGTAAGATTTCGGTGGTGTTAGATCTTCGGGGCTTTTGTCCATTTTCTTAAGTCACAAAAAGAAGCTTGGGCAGTGAACAATTGTGACATTTAGGAACCTTTTAGGATACCGTTCGGATCCTTTTCAGTAATTAACGTGTTTTTTTTTTTTTTTTTTTTTT
>NW_007503811.1:0-258 GCF_000475195.1 Diaphorina citri
AGAAAGCCAGCCGTTCCGAGAACGAACATTATCCCATCAGGATAAAATCCGCCCGGGCGGGAATCGAACCCGCGGCCTGTACCGATAGAAAATGAAATTAGTGACATGAATAATGTAATGAGAAGTAGTTTCGTCTGCACCTAATTGTAATAACGTACTCCTAACGATATTCTCATCAAGAAAGCCTTACCTTGAAAAGTATGGGTAGGCAAATTACAAACAGGTATACCTTTAACCTCTACCGTAAGTACCTATATA
>NW_007503813.1:0-258 GCF_000475195.1 Diaphorina citri
TGGCCAAGAAACAGAAGAAGATGGCGTCCTATATCAATAATATCAAACAGTTCAAGTGGTTTAGCAAGGTGTCGTGTGAGAACCTTTTGGTTCTTTAAGGTTTCATCAATATTTTCTCGGTCCTTAGAAGGATAGAAGGCCTGTTAAGCTAACAGTCTGTTAAGTTCCATTTGATTTGTATAGACGCAACAGGACTGTGAAGCTAACAGGCTGTTAGAAGCTAAAAAGAAAGTAAACAAAAGTTGGTGAAATCCGCCC
>NW_007503814.1:0-258 GCF_000475195.1 Diaphorina citri
AAACCCATCAGTTCCAAGAGAACGAACTTTGTCTGTTTCGGATAAATTTCGCCCCGGCCGGAAATCACACCCACGACCCAACGCTTACAAGGAAGGCGCAATCACTTTCCAAACTGTGGACTAGTCCTTTTAATAAAAGACGTTTAAAACGAGTAAAAAATGGAGTAGTCGATGGAGATCTTCTATAGCCAGAACCGTTCCTGGAGCGACGAAATGAAGATTCCTGAATGTTCTGATATGTGATTTCATGGATTTTGA
>NW_007503815.1:0-258 GCF_000475195.1 Diaphorina citri
CAGTACTGAATATATATCAAAATTTTATCAATAAAGAGGTGCTCAATTAAACTGTTGGTATAATGGAACTACTTGTTTTAAGCTGACAGTCTAAATAAGGCACTACTTATGCTTATAAGGTGAGAATGGACTGTGTTTTAACGAGGGTAGTATTGGTAGAAGTAGGCCCTACTTCTAAGCTCTATCGGGTGCTTAAGCCCTATATTTAGATCTTTTGTGGCTTTGAACAAGGGTTTTTTTTTTTTTTTTTTTTTTTTT
>NW_007503816.1:0-258 GCF_000475195.1 Diaphorina citri
TAGGAGATATGAGCTCATATCTCCTGAACGGGAACGGTACAAATGGAGCTCTCTCGAATGGCGCAGTCAAAAAATGAACATTCGACTTGGGCTGGGCTGAGCTCAATTAAGTTAGCCCGGTCCAAAATGTGACAATAATTTTCCGATTTTCTCCGTATCGGAAAGGGTACAAAACGCTACAAGAACGTAGAAAAATCCGTTAACCTCGTCATGAGTATACCCGATCATCCAATTTCTACTTGCCTTATGATATGACGT
>NW_007503817.1:0-258 GCF_000475195.1 Diaphorina citri
AAATAACTTGAAGTAAAAATCTTCTTTTTAATTAGGTCCCCATTCCAGAAAGAATTTCGTACATAGAAAACATGAGCTCATATTTTACAGAGGAAATGAATATTGTAATACCTACTTGCTGTAATATCTTCCGAAATTCGACTCCACACGAATTCAACATAAGACTATAATAGACTCTGAGCGTAAAGGTGCGTCTACACTACAGTCCATTCACATCGACTGGAACCCATATAAAGTAGCTCAGGAAAGACCAAAGGA
>NW_007503818.1:0-258 GCF_000475195.1 Diaphorina citri
GAACTGACGTCATCACGAAAAAATGGCTGCCCGCGAAAATTATAGGGGCTCAACCAAATAGCAATTTTTTTCGAGATATAGTCCTATTCCGATGTAAAAGTACCCAAAAAGTGCATTGGCGCACTCAAAAACATCCAAAACGGTCCCTAAATCCCCTAAAATGTCGCAAAAAGGTCCGTTGGTACGTTGAACTGACGTCATGTATCCGACCTCGCATGAACTGACGTCACATCACGAAAAAATGGCTGCCCGCGAAAA
>NW_007503819.1:0-258 GCF_000475195.1 Diaphorina citri
TTTGTCAAGGTTCTCTACACTTTGAGTAGGATTTGAAAGCTCTTTCTTCAGAATCCTGCCTCAAAAAAGTAAAAATCGAGTGTGACTCGTATTTGGAACAGACCACAGAGAGCTTTTCCTAAAATAAGGGCTCTCCCCTGCTAAACACTGAACAGCTTTGAATTTTAGGGCGACAGAGTTCGGAATGATCTTTGGACTTTGATTCGGTCCCTGCGTTGGGCTAGTTGTTGTTCCCCAACCATACCCTATACCTAGAAC
>NW_007503820.1:0-258 GCF_000475195.1 Diaphorina citri
ATGAACTGTGCATATTAAAGATTAGCATTGCAATATTTCGATAATGCACCCTAGCTATCTTTTACTGTAGATTATTGGGGTCGACGTTATCCTTCCTTTATCCTACCTTTCCATAACCTCCTGTCTAATGCCTCCTCCCTTTTCCATCCCTTTTCTCTCAAGTCTTCCTCAACCTTATCTCTACATCTCCCTTTTGGTCTCCCTCTCTTTCTCTTCCTCTCTTAAAGGATATGATGTCCCTCTCTGTCCTGTGTTTTT
>NW_007503821.1:0-258 GCF_000475195.1 Diaphorina citri
TCTGAGCAACCTGTTACTAAATTAAGCTACTGACAGTATTTCATACCAGTCTACATACCTAAATAGCATCTTTTCCTAGCAATATTCAACTTTTACTTACTTTGTAATGCCCACCACTCATGCTCAGACCATCTGACAGACTCAAGTCTCACAGACCTATGTCTGTCAAACCTTCTCGATATGTGTGGTGGAAAAAGGTTGAGACGGCCATGTTTATCAAATGGTCTGAATGTAAGTGATGGGCTTAAGTTTATAAAT
>NW_007503822.1:0-258 GCF_000475195.1 Diaphorina citri
AAAAAAAAAAAAAAAGTGAAGAAACAATATTATATTGTTGGTCACCAAATCAGAAGGAGAAACTCATTTCCTGGGACGTTGGATGGACAGTCAAGAGCGAAATGGTTACGTAAGTCTACATTTCAAGGCGAAGATTACAGCAAGTTTTTTTATGACACAACCGAATTTTATCGAAGACAAAGAACCGAGCCTAAAATAAACACACGAATGAGAATTGAGAATCTATATTTGCCATTTCCTGAGGTCGCAGACAACCAT
>NW_007503823.1:0-258 GCF_000475195.1 Diaphorina citri
AACATTTCCGGATAAATTCCGCCCCGGGCGGGAATGGAACCCGCATGACAACCAGCCATTACAAGGCAGAAGCGCTACCAACCAAGATAATTATATGTAACTTTACTAGGCTAGCATGTTTCAAATTTCTTTATTTGTTTGTCCAGCCTAGTTATCTTGGTTGGTAGCGCGCCTGCCTTGTAAAGCAGCGCGCACACTGATCATACACTTACAACACTTACAACACTTCAGACATTTCCGACAAATTTTGTATTTTGC
>NW_007503824.1:0-258 GCF_000475195.1 Diaphorina citri
TCCCCTTGAAGGGTGGCAAAAAGGAACTTTTCAAAGGCAGTTTAAAGTTTCAGAATGGGTGAGTGCTGTGTTTCTTTTGAAATCTGAAACACCCATATCAACAATACCTATTGTGACTGTTGAATATATGTTGCTTTTTGGATAGTTTTCAAGTGTGTTTTTTGAGTCTCTTGCACCAACCGCTTTTGTGATTGTTTCAAAACCACATCACACAAAAAAGACAGAATTTGGAAAAAAAAAATTGGGGGGGGGGGGGGA
>NW_007503825.1:0-258 GCF_000475195.1 Diaphorina citri
TTGATAGAGGGAACTGTAACAACGGAGGCCTCGCCGTCCCGAAAGCGAAGAGAGAAGGAAGACAGGATAGAAGAAAGCTAGTTGTTCCGAGAACGACCCTCTGTTTAGGATAAAATCCGCCTGGTGCCCGTTGTGGGAATAAAACCCGCAATCCAGCGCTTACAAGGCAGACGCGCTACACTTCAAGGCTGGTCTCACACTGCACTGCACGCGTAGCTGTGCGACTATATCCAGCGCTTACAAGGCAGACGCGCTACC
>NW_007503826.1:0-258 GCF_000475195.1 Diaphorina citri
CTTGGATTCTCGTTTATCCAGGTTCAACTGTATTTTGTTTATCTGTTTTTAATAATAGGTATGTTACCTATCACCTATTGTACCTATGTACATATCGTACTTATGTGATTTCGCGATTATGTTCGCGGATTTGGCGATTATGTTCGCGGATTTGGCGATTATGTTCGCGGATTTGCCGACTATGTTCGCGGATTTCGCGATTATGTTCGCGGATTTCGCGATTTTGTTCGCGGATTTCGCGATTATGTTCGCGGATTT
>NW_007503827.1:0-258 GCF_000475195.1 Diaphorina citri
TCGATTAATCGATTATTTTTTATAATCGATTATTGATAATCGATTATGTGAAATAATCGATTATTCCCAACACTAATTGAGCATTGAGTTGAGTGAGTACAAAATTAAAATTAGTAATTATACAGGGTACGACAAAATCCCGACAATTTCGTCGGTAGAAGTTATACTTGAGCTCCTTGAGTTAGGCCGTGGTTATGAACAGGGCCATCGTAGGCCATCGTCGGCCTTTTTGCGTGTAAAGTTGGCGGGAAATTCGAA
>NW_007503828.1:0-258 GCF_000475195.1 Diaphorina citri
AGCCAGCCGTTCCGAGAACGAACATTATCCCATCAGGATAAAATCCGCCCCGGGCGGGAATCGAGCCCGCGGTCTAGCGCTTACAAGGCAGACGCACTACAAACTAAGCTAACTAGGCTGGCTATTTTAGACTTTACTGGCCTACTTATTTCAGTTACCTGTTTACCCAATCCCTCACCCATACAATGCATTTTCCATTATCTCAGGCATGATTTCACGGAGCAAGCCCTTGTCCTGTGGAGGATGAAGGACCCCAAC
>NW_007503829.1:0-258 GCF_000475195.1 Diaphorina citri
TATGGAGAATGAAGACAAAGAGGATTGTGAAGAGGAATATGACGAAGAAGAAAATGAAGAAGCATTCTATTCATGTGAAGAACAGGATTTAGAAAACAGAGACCACAAAACGACTGAAAAAGATGACGGGAAAAGTCGTCCCAAAAGCGCTAGCGATCAGCCTACTACTGTCAATAAACCGTCCACTGCTAATAACCAATCTTCTAAACATAGCAAAAATGAAATAAAACAAACCAAAAACCAAATCAACAAACAAGA
>NW_007503830.1:0-258 GCF_000475195.1 Diaphorina citri
AATAAACATGGTGTCAGGTGTGGATTCTTCTAGTCCTTAATGTCCTAGAAGATAAGCAAGTGTTGTAGTTGTGATCCAGTCTGTCCAGAAGTCGAGAAATGCCACCCAAGGAGGAAACAGGGCAAGCAGGCACGGGAGTGCAGCATGCTCTGCCAGCATCAATGGCTCTCAAGTTGAAGGGACAAAGCGGAGCTCAACAATATGAAGCATGGAAGGTGTTCAAATTTCAATTTGAAAACTACCTTGTTGCAACTAGAC
>NW_007503831.1:0-258 GCF_000475195.1 Diaphorina citri
GCAAAATTTTAACTTCCCAGGATGAACAGTAAAAAAGTTAAAAGGGTGGCCTGGGACTTTATGAATACAGTGTATGATGTGAAATGTATTGTATGTGAAATAAAGGAAATAATAATTAATAAAACATATTGCCAATGTTTTTTGGTGCTTTATTTTATTATTGGTACAGATATCTATTTTTTTTTTTTATTATTATTATTTTTTTTAATAGAGGTTTGACAGAGGGAACTGTAACTGCTATGGTATCGTCCGAAATCG
>NW_007503832.1:0-258 GCF_000475195.1 Diaphorina citri
TTATGCACTCAAGAACTGTGGCACTCAAGATATGGTCACATAAGTAATGGAGGTCTGAAACAATTGGTAAATCAATCCCTTGTTGATGGAATTGAAAAGTTTGAAATTGATGCATCAAAGTTCTGTGAGTCTTGCACAAAAGGTAAAATGACAAGATTACCTTTTAGTCACAGGAGAACGGCAAAAGAAAAATTAGAAATTGTACATACAGATGTGTGCGGACCAATATCTCCAATGTCAACACAAGGTCATCGTTAC
>NW_007503833.1:0-258 GCF_000475195.1 Diaphorina citri
TGTATGGTTGCTCGAAACGGTTGAGTCCTGACGGGTTTAACGGGTTTAAAATTTGATTCGAACTCGATTGACGTGCCATGGTGGGATTGTCCGCGACTCTTGACAGTCTTGAACCCTGAGGAAACTTTAGGTTCAACTCAGCAATTTACATTTTACGAGTACAATACCTACATGGGTCGTTTAAAAAAGCACCAATACCAGACTTGCAAACCGTTTTGAATCTTGTATGGCTCAGTTTATGACTCTCTCAGTCTTGGG
>NW_007503834.1:0-258 GCF_000475195.1 Diaphorina citri
ATTAGTGAACATAACTTTTGGTTACGATCTTTAGTCATCCTTGCGTGTTTTTACCTACCCAGAAGTAGTTAATGACACTGTGACATTTATTTGTCAGCAATTTTAATGCTGGCAAAATTCGACACGAAATTTGGTTTAAATATGAAACACCTGTGATAGGTACCTACCCTGTAACAGAAAAGGTGAGAGGGAAGTATGCGAAAAATGCTGTGTCGATGGAAAAACGAAAATAAATCTCTATAGGTATAAATAATATTC
>NW_007503835.1:0-258 GCF_000475195.1 Diaphorina citri
GAAATAGATAGTTGAATAAAATTACAGATTGAACAATTTTTATCCTATGGGGACAGAGAGTACCAAGAAAGCATACCAAACTAATGTGCAATTTGAATAGGCATAGGCACACACTATCAACTATCAGTGAAATTTATAGGCATTCACAAGAAAAAGCTGATTAGGTCTTTGGAGACACTTACCCCCGTATGTATGAAATCTAAAGATAAACTTAAGTTTAACTTAAGACAAACAATGTTGCCAATTTCATGTCATTTC
>NW_007503836.1:0-258 GCF_000475195.1 Diaphorina citri
GTAAACAGGTGCTCCATTTAAATCGCTCATCAGATTGTGATAGGAAAACCCATCTCACAGAGTGATTTTGGTAGATTAAATACAATTTCTCAGAATAAATATGTCTGTATAATTTTAGGTACCAACCTACGTGTAAGGGACATCTGTAAAGGACATCTGTAAAGCTGTGTCCAAACACAGTCGACGAGGTGAGTCTATGTTGTCGAGGCAGTGTTATGTACTGTTTTAGTCGACATCAATCGATGACGGCGTCGACTA
>NW_007503837.1:0-258 GCF_000475195.1 Diaphorina citri
ACCCCTGTTGTAGAATGCACGTAATTTGTTTTCGTGGGGAGAAATTTATACTCGTAGGTAAGTGAAAAGGGAAGCTACGCTTTTGTGGACTCGATAGGTTATGTATCAGTCCAGTTAGCTGAATAGCTGATCAGTTGTAGTTCTCACCTGGAAATCCTGTCCAAAGTGAGCATGGGTGTAGGGATACTGATCTCCCTGTAGTTTCTCCTCATAGCTCGCACGATTTTGCTGGCAACTCTCTCCGGAGCCAGGAGATCC
>NW_007503838.1:0-258 GCF_000475195.1 Diaphorina citri
AGGAGAGCCGAGGAGGGGGGGTAATGGGCTCTATTTTCTACTAAGAGATAACAGAGGTGACTTAAACCTGGGGCCTAGACTTTGATAGGACTGAAAAGTCCATTTAGTTTTCTGATTGTTTGGGCTCACAGTATTGCTCCTTAATACCTTATAATCTCGCAAAACTTAGGTTAGGCAGTACCTACATATATCATTTTGGGTTTCTGTGGACATCTTGGCTATAGGAGTCCTCAATTCTTGTAGCCCTTCTGTCAGGTA
>NW_007503839.1:0-258 GCF_000475195.1 Diaphorina citri
AGAACCTTACATGCAACCAGTCATGCAATGTTTTAAATGTTTACGCTATGGTCACACTAGTGGAAAATGTCGAAGTGAACCTAGATGCAGATTTTGTGCTGAACCCATGGAGGATGATAAAGAGAAACATGCTTGCAAAAATTCTGATTTATGTTGTTTCAATTGTAAGGCTAGTCATTGTGCTACAGCCAAGCGGGACTGTCCTGAATATTCTAGACAGTGTGACATTAAAACCCTCATGTTAGCCAAATCCCTATG
>NW_007503840.1:0-258 GCF_000475195.1 Diaphorina citri
AAATCCGCGAACAAAATCGCCAAATCCGCGAACATAATCGCGAAATCCGCGAACAAAATCAAAAAAAAAAAAAAAAAAATCGCGAAATCCGCGAACATAATCGCGAAATCCGCGAACATAATCGCGAAATCCGCGAACAAAATCGCCAAATCCGCGATCATAATCGCCAAATCCCCGAAAAAAATCGCCAAATCCGCGAACATAATCGCGAAATCCACGAACATAATCGCGAAATCCGCGAACATAATCGCGAAATCC
>NW_007503841.1:0-258 GCF_000475195.1 Diaphorina citri
CACCCTGGAAAATTGGCCATGGGTAAATGATAGTTTTCTCAGACACTTAACAAATGGAGTGTGTCTGAAGGCATGTGATGTGTTCCAATTTCCAATCCACTCGACCCCAAATTGATGTAATCTCCAAGTTTCAACTCAACAATAGGTAGGTATTTAGTTTTTATGTTTGTTTTCTTACTTTTACCTATTACTTTCCTATGTAGTTTTAAGATATTATCAAGACTTGTGTTTTACAATTTTTTGTGAAAATGCGCGCTT
>NW_007503842.1:0-258 GCF_000475195.1 Diaphorina citri
ATGATTGACTTCACGGCATTGACTGTTTGGTCCACAAGGTGATGGTTGACATGGGTTTGTGTACACAGGCTCATATTGAATAGTTTTGCATTGAACAAATGGACTTCCAGTAGTTCCCGGTGGACATGTGCACGAAACAGCATGATTTACAACATCACATATTGCTCCTTCACCACAAGTTCCAGGTGTACATGGGTTTTTACATTTGTTTCTAATACAGGCTTTGTTTCGTGGACAATCTGAGTTCTGAACACATTC
>NW_007503843.1:0-258 GCF_000475195.1 Diaphorina citri
AAAAAGCTGTCAAAAGTATATACCTAGCTCATACCATTCCCAAGATATCATTGAATTACACCAAAAACCGCCAGAGTGACCGAAATGCCACTAAGCATGGCACCAATCTGAACCAAGAGTTTCGTGTCGCATCCTTGTCACATTTGACAGCTGCATGCCAAATTGCAAGTCTCTAGCTCCTACCGTTCTCCAGATATTTTGTTTACAGACAGACGGAAGTAGAGACACACAGACCAGTGGCTGAAACTTTGGATTTGG
>NW_007503844.1:0-258 GCF_000475195.1 Diaphorina citri
CTTTTGACAGGTATCTTGTATAAAGTTTCATCAACAACATAATAAGCCCGTTTTCCTAAGAGAAATTCATGAAGCAAAAAGAAATTCATAAAGAGCTAATAACGCATCCAAAACTTACAAAAACACACTAAACACACATTCTGTTCTAAACATATTACAACTCATATTAAACCCCCGTATGAGAATGTACCGAGTTATAACGACCTTTGTTAGAACATTTATAATGGCCTTTGTAAAGGAGCACATCTTGCAAAAATT
>NW_007503845.1:0-258 GCF_000475195.1 Diaphorina citri
TACAACACGGAAACTCTTTTTTTCTTTTGTAATTATGTGCAGGAATTTTGTAATTAATTAAATGAGGCCCTCAGTGGCGTAGGATTTGGAAACTCCAGGGACATCAACACATGTTAATAGGCCCTTGGGGCCTTGGGTAAGAGAAAAAAAATATGGTTCGGGGCGGCATGACGGTTCCAACCATCGAAGATTTTGGGGATACACTACCTTGAAGCTTGAAGAAGGGAAATCAAATAATTGCCAGCCTAATTCTCTGTT
>NW_007503846.1:0-258 GCF_000475195.1 Diaphorina citri
GGGGATCCCATAGGGCAACCATCCTCTTGTTGATAACAGATATTGTTAAACTGGAAGTAGTTGTTTGTTTGTACTGTTTTTAACCCTTCTATAAGCTCTTGGATCTCGTCTCCTGTGAGGTTCGAGTTACTCAGTGTGTTAGCGATGATGTCGATCACTTTTCCTATCCTTACATTGGGGAATAAGTTCTTAACGTCTAGTGATATTAGACTGCCCTTCTCAGGTATTTCCAGATCCTTGATTTTGTTAATCAGTTCC
>NW_007503847.1:0-258 GCF_000475195.1 Diaphorina citri
GTAAAATGCAATACCTATTACGGTCTAAAGCGACGCGACGCAAACAGTGCAAAGTATTCTTGGAAAATGAAATGTTGATGTGTCTAGTACCTACATAATTATGTAGATAGGTAATTATTTATTATTAAATCATGAATCCATCATCACATGGAACATATCTTTGCTTCGTCGGAGAGAAAAAAAAAATGCTTTCCTAGAAGTAAATAATTAGAAAATGTTTAATATTATTATCTACATTAACATGATGTTATAATAAAT
>NW_007503848.1:0-258 GCF_000475195.1 Diaphorina citri
AATTTTAATAGTTTCTGAACATTATTCTGAGTAGTATTAATTCTCATCAATTTAATGGATAAAAATTTTAAAATATAAAATCAATGAAATGAAATTAATTTTTCCGAGCTAATTAATTAATTTTATTTCTAATCGCCTCAAACGTTTATTTTTATAACTTACCAACTTTCTAGTTCGGGAAAGAACGATTCAAACCAAGAAGTCCAAACTAAACTAAACCAGAAGATCTGAGCTCAAGATTCAACTGAGAAAAGCGTG
>NW_007503849.1:0-258 GCF_000475195.1 Diaphorina citri
TTTTTGTGACCTAGGTATAGTGTTAAATTCTCGCATTTTTTTTCCTTTCCTTCGTGGAAAATTACATTTTTTTTTGCGCTCCAGATAGTTTGAATCTTTCAATTACAATATACGTAGGTATTATGGAATATGGTACATAACATGTATGTATGGGTTCATATTACTCTCTATTTTGTATTTTTACCAACCTCAGTGGTGCAGTTGTTAACGCGTTGGACTTTGGATCTGGAGGTTGGTGGTTCGAGTCCAAGTCATGTC
>NW_007503850.1:0-258 GCF_000475195.1 Diaphorina citri
CGATAATGATAACGACAGATGCCATTAGCACTTCATCAGTAGTTTAGAATGCAAGAAACTGCAAGCCATTAGAATGTCTTTTCAGTCATTTAATGTGAAATGTAAAGCTACTTGGAGAGTCATTGAGATGGAGGATAGGTACTTTTTACTTCCCGTTACAAGTTTTACCTAGATATTATCTCTTCTTCTTCTTCTTCTTCTTCTTCTTCTTCTTCTTTTCCAGCAAAGAAATATGCGACATTAACATCGCTGGGAACA
>NW_007503851.1:0-258 GCF_000475195.1 Diaphorina citri
CTTGAATTCAAAATTCAGACAAATTTAATTTTCTTTCAGCCAAAATTCGGTCGTCACCTTTTAACCTTCGAACGTCAGTAGACATATTTTATTATTTTTAATAATTTCAATTTTTCATTTTCCTACCGGTAAATTAGCAGATACCTAACTAGGATATTTCTATTCTTTCAATGGGACAAGTAGGACGTAGTGTGTAGGTTTATATGGCCCATTTTCTATACCTTTATCACTCCCTCCTTTCCCATATACATTTACACG
>NW_007503852.1:0-258 GCF_000475195.1 Diaphorina citri
GAAAAGTCACATTCAATGCTCAAGTCATATTTTTCTCTTATAGAAAACATCAGACTCATAGAAAAAAGGTAGGTATATATCACGAAACTGACTGCAATGTGAATGAGGGATTCACTGTAGATGTGTAGATGATTCATTTGTAACTGGTAGAGATTTATCTACATAAGGCAGCAGATTTTAAACTAATTAAAGCTTGCTCTTTATTCTTTTCCTTACAGAAACAATATTTCGTCAGAAATCAAGCAGTTAGCCCAAGAT
>NW_007503853.1:0-258 GCF_000475195.1 Diaphorina citri
AAAATAATAATAATAATAATAATGGAGCAGTTGCATTTCGGTAAAAATTATGAAGAAATGGTTGAAAGAGTAAATTTAAAAGGCCGACATTTCATTTTTCACTAGCCGTTGTAATGACAAAGTTTAAATAGTTGTGATGTCGGAGTTTAAGAAATGTGCAAAAAACGCATGCGCACAAATATATTAATTGCACAGAAACGCATGCGCACAAACGCATTAATGTGCTGTCTGTTCCCTGCAAGGGAGCTTTGCTGGGGA
>NW_007503854.1:0-258 GCF_000475195.1 Diaphorina citri
TCATCAGAAGATCTTGTCTTGTCAGATTCATCAGGACAAGTCTCAGTTGGTGCAGATTTTCTTCTAGCGTCTCCTTTAGTTTTTGTAACATTAACTTCATCATTTTTCACATTCTCATCAGATCTTGTCTGTTTATCATCAGATTCATTCGGAAGTGCCTCAGTTGGTGCAGATTTTTTTCTAGCATATCCTTTACCCTTTGCCACATTAACTTCCTCCACTTCTTCTTCGACATTTGTCTGTTTGTCAGATTCATTT
>NW_007503855.1:0-258 GCF_000475195.1 Diaphorina citri
ACCGCTTCGAACACTCGAGTTCAATACGATTTTACAAAATTAAAACTCCTCTAAAGTAATATTAATGAAAAGGTAGAACGGTAAGTCAAAAGTGACACTTTTACTCAAAGGTTAAATCGAATAGCTGTAAATGTAAATTTGATACTAAACTCAAATTTGAATAGACAACAATAAAATTCTAACTGTTTCATTTCTGTTCTTCTGTTGCAGTTTGAAGGCCAGTAAGATCATGTATTGGACAGCAGGGCTCATTTATTT
>NW_007503856.1:0-258 GCF_000475195.1 Diaphorina citri
GATGTGATACGAAGTGCACTGGAGCAGATCAAGAAGCACAAGGTAGGTACCTCAGAGGTTCTGGGTTCGATACTGACGGGACACGAGGACGAAAACTTTCTGAATTTTCTGTCCCCGATAAATTTAGTTGGACTTAGAAGGTCGCGCCCTAATTCTGACCAAAAGGAAATTCAAACGTAGGTATATCGACCTCTAGACTTTTGTTTTGGATATTTTGGGTTTAAACCCCACCCGGAGCCAACTTTTCTGACGAAACAA
>NW_007503857.1:0-258 GCF_000475195.1 Diaphorina citri
ATGTAGGTGGGAGTATTCTTAGAAAATAAAATCAGAAGGGATTTTCCTTACTTTTTACTATTTTTCCATTTTCATAGCTTTCTCTCTTCTGTAACCTCATTCTTTATTGTGTACTCCTCTCTCTCTCTTTCTCTCTCTCTCTCTTTCTCTCTCTCTCTCTTTCTCTCTCTCTCACCCTCCCTCTCTCTTCTTTTTTTGTCTCGCTCAAATCCACTTGAGTGTTAGTGAGAGTATAAATTGAATTATTTCAATGCAAAT
>NW_007503858.1:0-258 GCF_000475195.1 Diaphorina citri
GAATCGAACCCGCAACCTAGCGCTTACAAGGCAGACGCGCTAGCTTCCAAGCTAACAGCCTAGTTATCATTTTGAGGTGTTCCGGACATGAGTGCAGAGTCTTCCTTATTAGATAGGGGCGAATACAAAGACAGCACCTGAAGGATTGTGGTCACCTTTAGAAGATATTTACTAGGCTGGCTTACCTGGAAACTAATGTTGTTCATTCTATGCAAATCCTCAATGTTCATAAGAGCATCTTCGTCTTCTGAAGATATC
>NW_007503859.1:0-258 GCF_000475195.1 Diaphorina citri
TCACTAACAATAATTATTATGAAGAGGAGGAGGAATTAAAAAATTATAGAAAAGTTGAAAGTTTTCTTTCACGCTCGTCCCCGAGTTTACAGTGTTGCCGTGTGTGTTTTAAACTAATATACAGTGTTGCCAACGGACGTGTGTTTTACCTCGTCCCGTTTTACCCGACGTTAAAGTGTTGTCATAACACTGGAACAATAGAGGTCTTATCGTCCCGATTTCGATGAGAGAAGGAGGGACAGGATAGCAGAAAACTGT
>NW_007503860.1:0-258 GCF_000475195.1 Diaphorina citri
ATGATTTTTCAATTTCTTTCACTTTCAGCCTTAAGACATTGAGAAATCACATTGTGTATCTTGAATAATAGAGAATTGGAGATGTCAAATATCAACATGCTTATTTTTTCCTACTGATTTTATCAGTTACATCCCGCATTAGAAAAGCCGTTTTATCCAACAAGGGAGCTAAGCAGTTTTACGCCCTTTTTGTATAAAATCCCTCAATTCGTGTCTGGGAAATACGAGTCTGAAAATAAGCTTGCTAAGCTTGATAGG
>NW_007503861.1:0-258 GCF_000475195.1 Diaphorina citri
GACTGTATTTTGTTTATCTGTTTTTAATAATAGGTATGTTACCTATCACCTATCGTACCTATGTGATTTCGCGATTACGTTCGCGGATTTGGCGATTATGTTCGCGGATTTGCCGATTATGTTCGCGGATTTGCCGATTATGTTCGCGGATTTGCCGATTTTGTTCGCGGATTTGGCGATTATATTCGCGGATTTCGCGATTTTGTTTGCGGATTTGGCGATTATGTTCGCGGATTTCGCGATTATGTTCGCGGATTT
>NW_007503862.1:0-258 GCF_000475195.1 Diaphorina citri
AAAAAAATCAAATGAATTGCATTTTTCATTGCAAGTGTACATAAACCTATTCAAAGGAATTAAAGGGGATAGGTTTCTTCTTGTGGGATAAAAGTGACTGGAATGTCTAGCAATAGTTCTAGGTACAAATATATCTATTAATACAAGTAAATAGCTGCAATCTGTAATATTGTTTAAAAGTTTATATATAAAGCAAATATCTTTGTAATCTCTCCTCTGCTCAAGAGTATTGATTTTAAATCTTTCACGAGAGACATC
>NW_007503863.1:0-258 GCF_000475195.1 Diaphorina citri
ATGATGATTAGTGAGCCCGCCTTTCTGGGCATTTTTGCTTGTAAAGGAAGGTGTCCTGGAGTAATTGCGAAAACGGGTTGTTGTTGTTGTTGAAAATATAATGTTGAATAGAGTTGAATATTTATTGGGAAAAAAATAATAATAAATACAAATTGGTGGTAAATTTTGTGTGCCAGAAGAAAAAAATTACCCCATTCAGAAGAACCATTTGCATATTTTGCGGTTGTTTTCCGGATTCTGACCTAGATGGCTTACTGA
>NW_007503864.1:0-258 GCF_000475195.1 Diaphorina citri
TTAGCACATCCTAATGTCCAACACTGGGCATACCTACATCTCTATTGCCCATACAGAATTACAGACATCACTGTCTACACATAATCACATGTTGAAATTGTTTCTAAAGTTCCCATGTCATGTCACTGATGAAATGATTAGTACCATTAACAAAAGAGACAGATAGGATGAACTGAATGTGTTCTATGTTCAACGTCTTGACAATGCAAATACTAGTGCTAGCCCTACCTCCACTTGGCAAAGTTTTGAAGGTATCGT
>NW_007503865.1:0-258 GCF_000475195.1 Diaphorina citri
TGGTAATTGTGTCACATCGTGATGTTTATAGTGCCCCCATCAAGTGAAAGGAATTCTCGTCAAGTGTTAGGGTCAACTCTGTCCAGGTAGGAGTCATATTAGGGGGACTTGAACACCTAAATTGTTTTTGTAGATGAGACAACTTGAGAACCGAATTACAATTTGACGGATGTTTGAGTGGTATTTCATCAGAATCTCAGTGTTGTGTCTATTATTTTGGTCAATTGTAGTGTGTAATAGGGTTGGATTCAAATATTT
>NW_007503866.1:0-258 GCF_000475195.1 Diaphorina citri
CATCGACATGCTGATCGGTGCTGAGCACTATGCTCATGTTATCACCTCGGATGTGCCAGTGATACCAGGATACCCTTCCGCCATTCCAAGCAAGTTCGGTTGGCTCTTAATGGGTGCTGTTAGGGAGTCAAGTGAAGCGACTTCTGTTCATCATCCCACGTATTCATCTCTCTTCGTATTCTCAATTGAAGACCCTATTGCCAATCAGCTTCAACGGTTCTGGGAAATGGAGAATGTGTGTGACTCCTCTACCCAGCA
>NW_007503867.1:0-258 GCF_000475195.1 Diaphorina citri
ATATTAGAACTATCTGCATAATTATCATTATGAACTATGTGATTATCGACATGAACATCTCTTTACTAGCACGAATCTCAACAACCTGAAGATCTTTAATATTGTGCCGATAGCCCGAAACGTAATAATTAAGTAATAGTTGTGATAACGAATATTAATTGATCTCGTTATATGCATAGTAAGTAGGGATGGGATATTCGACTCTTTTTGAATATTCGAATACCACGATTCGATTCTTTTCAAATATTCGACTCAAAG
>NW_007503868.1:0-258 GCF_000475195.1 Diaphorina citri
CAAAGCAATCATCCTAGGGCTGGGAAAAGGTTGGGAGGCCGACGAAAAACGCCGACCCTGTCTGAACACGGAAAAAGGTGAATATTAACAAATGGAACTGTATCTGTATCAACAGGAACTAGGTTAAATAATCCTCTTACATTTCTTACATTGTGTATCAACATTAACAAATGGAACTGTATTTGCATCACCAGGAACTCGGTCTGATCCGAAAGCCCGCCTCCTTCATGACCTCCATCTGTGACGAGAGAGGTCAAG
>NW_007503869.1:0-258 GCF_000475195.1 Diaphorina citri
ATTCCCGCCCGGGGCGGATTTTATCCTGATGGGATAATGTTCGTTCTCGGAACGGCTGGATTTCTCCTATCCTGTCTTGCTTCTCTCTTCGATTTCGGGACTATAAGACCATAGCAGTTACAGTTCCCTCTGTCAAACCTCTTAATCTTATTACAATTATAGGTATACCTACCTATTTCCTTCTTAGTTATTACACTCCGAAAATCGCCTTTCAGAAATTATGAAATTGCAAAAAGAAATAATATAAATAAATAAAAA
>NW_007503870.1:0-258 GCF_000475195.1 Diaphorina citri
TTTTTATTTATTTTATTTAATATACCTTATTTATACTGTCGGCTAAGACTAAAAAGTCCCATTATGCCAACAGTTTAATGAGGCCTCATTTATTTACATCAAACATAAGTACATACCTACATAGGTTTAACAATGAAAATGATGGAGAAAATTATAAATATAAAAAAGATATATGGAGTATATGGAGTTTCCCTGTACCTTAATCCTGTCTACGTAATTGCAATTGCCATAATTGCGTGTAGACAGTGACAAAAAAAA
>NW_007503871.1:0-258 GCF_000475195.1 Diaphorina citri
GCACCGAGGCAATTATGAAAAGTACCACCAACTAACACTGAGAGATCTACATATTATTAAGTGGTCAAATCTTTACCACTCTCAAATAATTATTACAAATTATTTGAAGAGGGGATTGGATTTTATCCTAATCCTAAATGGAAAAGATTCGTTCTCGGAAAGGCTGGTTTTATCCTATCCTGCTAGCCTAGTTAGCTTAGTTGGTAGTGCGTCTGCCTTGTAAGCGCTAGGCCGCGGGTTCGATTCCCGCCCGGGGCG
>NW_007503872.1:0-258 GCF_000475195.1 Diaphorina citri
CTTTTGTGGATGTCACAACATTACTAAGTGCCTCCTTTGCAATCAATTGCCATACATAGGTACTTCAGTAATCTTTTTTGTGGTAATGCCGCCATTGGTTGCTACTCAATTGTTCTCACAAGGATGAGTGCACTCTGAACTCCGGGCAAAGAGCCGAAAAACTTCGACATCGCAGGGAACCGAACCCAGGACCTCCGGCGCGACGTACAAAGCTAGTGTGATATGATACCCACTCGGCCACCGAGATTACTTTATGTA
>NW_007503873.1:0-258 GCF_000475195.1 Diaphorina citri
CCAAACCTGGAAATATATGATGTAGTTGCATCATGGCCTGGGTCTACCCATGACTCCAGGATATTTCAAAACTCCCGTTTCTACAGTAGATTTGATCGTCGCGAGATCAGGGGATTACTGCTTGGAGACATTGGTTACACACAGAATGAATTCACTTTCACACCTGTGCGTAACCCTATAACCCCCAGTCAAGTTGCCTACAATGCTGCCCAAATAAGGACCAGAAATTCAGTGGAACGCTTGTTTGGAGTTCTCAAA
>NW_007503874.1:0-258 GCF_000475195.1 Diaphorina citri
GCTTAAAAGCAGGACCAAGGTCCATACAGGAACCAATATCTTAAAATTCAAGAGGTTTGATGGGGGAGACTGTTCCAACGGAGGTCTTATCGTCCCGTGAAAGCGAAGAGAGAAGAAGAACAGGATAGAAAGCTAAAAAAGGTTCCGAAAACAAACCTTATACGTACCTATAGGATAAAGTTCGCCTTGAAGCGGGAATCGAGCCCGTAACCTAGTGCTGCCAAGGCAGGTGCGCAACCTTCTAAAAGCTAATTATTT
>NW_007503875.1:0-258 GCF_000475195.1 Diaphorina citri
CTTTATCCTTAACGGATAATATGCGTTCTCGGAACGGCTGGTTTTCTCCTAACCAGTCCTCCTTTTCTCTTCGATTTGGGTGCCTATAAAATAATAATAGTCCAGTCAATAGGGTTCATATTTTCCCTGGAAAAGCAACCTTCGTAGCCGAGGTGGTATCACACTAGGCTTCCACGCCGAAGGTTCCGGGTTCGATTCCCGGTGGGGTCCAAATTTTTCCGGCTCTGTGCTTGGAGTTCGGAGTGCACTGAGCCTCGT
>NW_007503876.1:0-258 GCF_000475195.1 Diaphorina citri
ACACAGAGGTCTGTACTACTGCTATTGCTTGAGCTATGTTATCAGGTTACTACATCCTGGACGTCAGGTAGGCATTTCTAATGACTCTCCTAATGCAGGCTCGGATGACAATCGAACCAAGACAACAGGGGTTAGGGGAGATACCTGCCTTGGTGGCATAGTGGTCAAGACGCTGGTCTTGTAAAGAGGAGGGTGTGGGTTTGATCCTCGTCAAGGGATGGTATTTCATCCTCATTTATTTGAGAATTTGACCACATC
>NW_007503877.1:0-258 GCF_000475195.1 Diaphorina citri
TTACAACACACAAATATAATTACCAGTATATCCGTAGATTATTAGGTAGGTAGGTACCCTTTTCTACCACCCAAGCAGGTATTATTGGATTACTTGTTCCAAGATTTTTAACATAATCTCTAACGTACTCAACCTGTGCAA
Source organism: Diaphorina citri (assembly GCF_000475195.1). Lineage (NCBI taxonomy): Eukaryota > Metazoa > Arthropoda > Insecta > Hemiptera > Psyllidae > Diaphorina > Diaphorina citri. The sequence goes on from NW_007503877.1 coordinate 142, forward strand.
CTAGGTAATAAATGTGTTAGTACTGTTAGAAGAGTGTAAACTGTAAAACATAAATAAATATCGAACACTCCTATCTAGCCATTTTGATCTACAGTCTGGACAATTGATAAGTACATA
>NW_007503878.1:0-258 GCF_000475195.1 Diaphorina citri
CAGTACTGTCTGAGTCCGTGGCGTAGTGATGGTTAAGACGTTACAGCTTCTTGTTCCTTCTATCAAACCTTTTAAAAAATAGTACCTAAAAGAGAGAGAGAGGGAGAGGAAGAGAAGGAGAGAGAGAAAGAGAGGGAGAGAGAGATGGGAGGGAAAGAATGACGAAGATAAAGAAAGAGAAAGAAGGAGAGAGAGAGAAAGAGAGAGAGAGAGAGAGAGAGAGAGAGAGAGAGAGAGAGAGAGAGAGAGAGAGAGAGA
>NW_007503879.1:0-258 GCF_000475195.1 Diaphorina citri
TTTTTTTTTTTTTTTTTTTTTAAGAGGTTTGACAGAGGGAACTGTAACTGCTATGGTCTTATCGTCCCGAAATCGAAGTTTTTCTCATTATTTTGTTATTTTTTTTTTATTATTTTTTTTTTTACTTTAAATTTTATGTAGGTAATTGTTGTAACGTGTTGCTTAGCGTGTAATCAAATAAATAAATAAATAATTTACCTTTTGTACAATGGGAATTCCCGTAAATAAATTAAAAAAAATATATATATATATATATCT
>NW_007503880.1:0-258 GCF_000475195.1 Diaphorina citri
GAAAACTAATTAGTCTGCATAATTATCATAAAATAGCATGCTATTAAGTGAGTGTCGCCTACCAGTCTAGCTGGAACTTTAGCTGGCGAACAAGGTCCGTCTCACGTTGAACGCGTAGACGCGCGACTTTGAGGGCTAGTCGCCTGAAAAAACCAAACCTATGAAAATGATAAAGTCTGTTGAGGGTCTGACAGACCGTCGCGTCCTGCATCAGAAGGTCGGACTGTGCGTGGCGTTAAAATCTCGAGACCGAGGTCT
>NW_007503881.1:0-258 GCF_000475195.1 Diaphorina citri
CCACACGATACTATCAAGTTACAGGGTGTACCTGAACTCTTGTATTTGACACCCTTTTCATACAAGGTGCCCATAGTTCTGTATGCCACTAAACGTAATCTTACAAATGAGGCTAATTATTACTATTCGGGGTTAAATTAACCTTGCCATTTGGATAGGATCTCAATTATTGTTCCATCTCCTCAATAGATCAGTTGCGCTTACTTGGGTGGTGTTTCAAAGTCATAGAGCAGGAAAAATGAGGACCAACGGAATTTT
>NW_007503882.1:0-258 GCF_000475195.1 Diaphorina citri
TCCAAGATTTGGGGATTTCCCCTCTATTTTAATTGGGCTATAGGCAGCGCAGCACCTGAGACCTATGTCTAGCTGATGAGTGCTAGCAAGATCGAAACGCGTCCTAGGCTGCTCGCAAGTGAAAGCTCAAATGTGAACTCGTGTGATTCCTATGAGGAAGAAAGATAGAGAGAGGGAAATACAGAGGAAGATATTAGGGGAGAGAGAGGGAATGAGTTGGAAGAAACTAGGGACGGGAGAGACCGATAGAAAGAAGGC
>NW_007503883.1:0-258 GCF_000475195.1 Diaphorina citri
CTTTCGTTCAAGTCACAGAATATTCACTCCCATCTGACCACCTGAAAATATGTGGCCATTCAATGAGCGGACTGTGACTGGACCGTGGCCTGAAGATGTAATTAGTCTTCAGGGCAGCTATTTCAAGTTTAGGAAGATCGATCCATGATCAAATTACCATGTTTGTTCACGCGCCACCATTCATATTGATTTGTTGAGTAAACATAGTCAGTCGTCTACATTGAGACCTCTCACCTATTATTACCTGACCCCTAAACA
>NW_007503884.1:0-258 GCF_000475195.1 Diaphorina citri
ACAGGAAGAATATATGGAAATTCTTTAAGTATTTTAACTATTTTAAAAGCTCAACCGTTGTCATATAATAAAGATAATCAAGAAGACAAAGAAAGTCTCTTCGATAATGTTTATACAATTAAAAAAACTCTTAATTCTTTTAGAAAATGCTTACCAATTTTAAAATTTAATAAAAAAAACATGTATTTTTCGGCTTTGAAAAATTATTCAACAGCAACAGACATGGCTGATTATTTAGTAAAAAAAGGTGTTTTATTT
>NW_007503885.1:0-258 GCF_000475195.1 Diaphorina citri
AACTAGGCTGGCGATAATGGGATTTATAACTGAAAATATACTCCGCAGTGCGTGAGGTGAAGTGTGATTATCTGGGAAGGAGCTCAAATATTGACTCTAGGCGCCTAAAAAGGGGGATTAAACCCCTCAAAACGTCCAACACCGTGAAAAAGGTACCACCATACCTAATTGCCTATAGGTAACATAGACACTGAAACAACAATATTGAAGTGTGCCTTGTTTTACGTTATTTTATGTATGAACGCCCGATTACTATAC
>NW_007503886.1:0-258 GCF_000475195.1 Diaphorina citri
AAAATAAAAAAAAAAAACACTACAGTAAAATTGTTATTATTTTTTTACTCCAACTTACCCGTCCTCCAAGGTTTGTCTGAAAGAAAAAAATCAGGTAGATATAGTAATCATTTAGCCTTGAACATTTACATAATGCTAAAGAAAAATCAAAAGCCAAAAGGATGAAAGCGAAAATACTCGTATTGGTACTAAAAAAATAATTTCATCTTAGAGGGATCATGGAATTTGTCTTTTATTGATGAATAGGTATTTTGCTTC
>NW_007503887.1:0-258 GCF_000475195.1 Diaphorina citri
TACTTACTTGAATTTGGTCTAGTACACTGCCTGTACCTGCCTACTCATTGACCTCACCCAGCCTGATTAAGGCTGGGAAAAGCCAGCAGTATCTAATTGGACTGTTGGATTCAGCCCTACTACCTATGATTATCTTGTACCTTGTAGCTTTTTTCTTTTCTGTTCCCTAGAACTCTTTGTCAAACTACTAAACTCCCAGAAGGTGAAACAACTTCTAGCCTTGAACAACATTGTTGATAAACATCCTGACCAGGAGAC
>NW_007503888.1:0-258 GCF_000475195.1 Diaphorina citri
ACTAACCCCCGGGTGTACAATTTTATGTTAAAATCTTTACCTCTCAGTATGCTAGGAGACTGTTCGGCCATAGTCTCCCAAGCATTCTCAGAGATGAGGAAAAACTTTAACACACCTTGGTAGATTTGGCTGTAAAAGGCTACCTACCTAGGTATAATGAATAACTTATCCTGCCTATAGATACGTACACTGTGTAAACTGATTGATCGGAAAGTATGATAACAGTCAGATATTAGTAAACACCCAACTCAAAACTAG
>NW_007503889.1:0-258 GCF_000475195.1 Diaphorina citri
TTTCGAAACTTGACCTAATGAAAGGGCAGCTAACCACCTAAAAAAGTTAACGGGGGGTATGTGAGTGACTCTGCATTTCCTGCAAAATATTTACCATGAAACACTTTCCACCAAAAAATTACCCACTGTGAGAAGGTCAAAGACACAGACCGATATAGACACTTTATATTTTTCTTTTCAAAAGCACACAACACCAGCTCTAACAACCATCTTGGGGTAGAGTGTAAACAGCAAGGTAACACGAGAGAGAGAGAGGCA
>NW_007503890.1:0-258 GCF_000475195.1 Diaphorina citri
TCCAACACATTCGACTTCTTTCCTGAGAGTCCTGAGTGATGTTTTCCTGCGAGAGGGCCAGGAACGGAGTTAGAAATTTGGAGAAAGAAATGTAGCACGTGAAACCAAGCTTGAGAGATACTTGATGGTACTCTTAGTAGTAAGTTAGCTAGAGAGGTTGATGTTTTTGAAGGGATGGATGGAAACAACAAAGTATTGAGTAGTGTCAAAAGTGGACAGTAGTCAAATGAAAACAGTGGACAGCAAATGACAAGAAAG
>NW_007503891.1:0-258 GCF_000475195.1 Diaphorina citri
TGTCCGACTTACAGTTGAGAAGTTGCGGTTCCCCTCCATGCGCTTCCATCGGACTTCCCAGTTGACGTGGACTGTAAGCAGTGTTGTTTCTCAAACGTCGATAAAGTGTGTACATGCAATCCCTCGTGTTTCTCGTAAGGTTAATGGCTTATATTAGTAATTTAGTATCTTCCATTGGCTTACATAGCTTGCATTATTCGCATGCAAGCCCTAATGTGCTCAATGGATCAGTAATGACTTCTCATTACTCAGTGCTAG
>NW_007503892.1:0-258 GCF_000475195.1 Diaphorina citri
TGTCCTAGCATTGTATCTACTCATCTACATATCATACCACACATGAGACATTACTCTGTCCAGTCCTACAATATGGGACAGATCTGTCCTGTCCTAGCATTGTATCTATACTCATCTACATACCATACCACACATGAGACATTACTCTGTCCAGTCCTACAATATTGGACAGACCTGTCCTGTCCTAGCATTGTATCTACTCTTCTACATACCATACCACACATGAGACATTACTCTGTCCAGTCCTACAATATGGGA
>NW_007503893.1:0-258 GCF_000475195.1 Diaphorina citri
GGTCTGATCTGAGCGTTATTGGCGGGCATAACTCAGCCAAATCTAAAAGGCGGCCTCAATTGCGCAGACGAGAAGAAGAAAAAAACCGATCATCGAAAATTTCACCCGATTACTGTATTGTTTTGTACAACGCTTATGGTACCTGAGATCAATCAATGGTATTTTAAGGCTAAATAATTGAGAAATCACATTGATTCACCCGATTACATTTCTTTCCTTCCTATAGGATAAGCAAAGTAAAGAACAAAGTGTGAATTT
>NW_007503894.1:0-258 GCF_000475195.1 Diaphorina citri
CTGTGAGATCTGTTTGCTTAGCTGGCAAATTTCCTTGGAGTTTGTAGTACTTGCACCAAAGCCACAGCAATTTCTAACCGCATGTGGATATTATTTGGTAACGCTGTATTCTCAATAAAACTACTTTGGAGGCCCGTGAAGCCTAGATTTCCATGCAAATACAATATTTAAACGGATCTTTACAAAGTTATGGAGTCTTCAATCACTTAGCCTGCGATTGGTTCAAAAAGTTTGTCCAAAGCTGTGTCCACACATAAT
>NW_007503895.1:0-258 GCF_000475195.1 Diaphorina citri
TCAAATCAATTGTGGCTTCCATCAAACCTGTGTGGTTAGCGCTTTCCATCTTCTCCTACCTCCCCCTCCAACAATTACCTCCCCCACCACGTCCTTTCCCCTCCACTAGGTACTTCATTTCCCATTCCCCTCCACTACTTTATTTCACCTCCCCTCCCTTCCATCGCTACCAGCACATGTACCATCTTAATTGCCTTTGCAACACTGTAGCTCATTGTCTCAACCATCAAGCCCGGACAGTATCAAGCTGCACCGATA
>NW_007503896.1:0-258 GCF_000475195.1 Diaphorina citri
CAAATCAGGATAGAGTACTTTCAAAGGTAGGTTCAAAATTATTGAACTAATTACATATAGGCATTTATAACAATGTACCTACTAGGGGCAGAAATTTCTCCACCGGAGAAAAAATAAAATGTTTCAAAAACCTGTCCTTGACCAAGTCTCTGTTTGAGCACATAAACAAGATCATCCTTTATCAGTTCATCACAGATAAAACTCACAGATACATAAGATTATGAGGCCTTTTCAAATGAAAATTCTTCTCCATTCCTA
>NW_007503897.1:0-258 GCF_000475195.1 Diaphorina citri
ACATGCAGTCATCTTAACATTATTAAGGTAAAACACCTAGTCGCCGAACGGCGACCAAAGATCGGCACTTTTTAATTTAAGCGCCAAAAATAAGGAAACGCGGCATTTTTGAGAACCCCTGATAGTTTTAAACGATTTTTCAGACGATTTGTGTTTAACTTCTCATACATCAAAATCACCTGTTGTTTGTAAACATTGAAAAAAATCATTCCGAAAATCGCGCTCCGAGAGAAAGGTAGGTTTTTTGTTTTTTCTTGT
>NW_007503898.1:0-258 GCF_000475195.1 Diaphorina citri
AGAATAATTCGTATTGTGTGAGCGTGCACCACGGGTTGCATATCTCCATTGTAAAAATTTCAGGCGCAAGATAGCTGTGGTCATTTAGGTTGGGACTTAAGCAAGTGGGATTGTCTCAGAATTGAGGACATAATTCGACTTGGTAAGAAGTTCCAGCCTAAGTATGTCATTTAAATCGGTCGTTGCCAGCCTAGTTAGCTTAGTTGGTAGTGCGTCTGCCTTGTAAGCGCTAGGCCGCGGGTTCGATTCCCGCCCGGG
>NW_007503899.1:0-258 GCF_000475195.1 Diaphorina citri
CTAAATTACAGTAAAAATATATATTCTTATAATATAAGATATAAAAAATATATTAATACTCATTGGCCAAGACAACCTGTCAAATGGAGTTACCTATTGGTGTAGTTTTATCCAAGTATTTTGTTGTTTTTGCCAGCCTAGTTACATCTGCCTTGTGAGTGCTAGGCCACAGATTTGATTCCCACCCAGGGCAGATTTTATCCCAATGGGATAATGTTTGTTCTTGGAACAACTGGCTTTCCTCCTATCCTGTCTTCC
>NW_007503900.1:0-258 GCF_000475195.1 Diaphorina citri
AGTTTTGACCAAAGTCAATTTCCCTCTGTACACAATTCAAATGGTGACAAGTCATCATGTCCTGGTCGGAGGTGGAGGTGGATCAGCCAAGACAGGTGTTGCAAATGGATTTGTAAGTATATTTCAAGGAATTTTACTCTTACCATGAATTTGTTATGAGATTTGTGCTTCAAAGTTTCCTGAATGTATTTTTCCCAAGCTAACATGACTTGGGGACAAAAAGAAAAAGATGTGTAGCTTACGTTGCTCCCAGCTCCC
>NW_007503901.1:0-258 GCF_000475195.1 Diaphorina citri
TCGCCGTTTCTCTCTCTCTCTCTCCGTCTCTCTCTCTCTCTCTCTCCATCTTTCTCTCTCTCTATCCGCCTTTCTTTTTCTCCTATTTTCTCTTGAGCTATTTACGAGAAAAGAGCTTTTAGTTAACAGCTTTTTATCCCGATCTTTCCTGAAGATATTCTGAAGAAAAAGAAGATAGTAAAGAGAGAGAGAGAGAGAGAGAGAGAGAGAGAGAGAGAGAGAGAGAGAGAGAGAGAGAGAGAAAAAAAGAGAGAGGAA
>NW_007503902.1:0-258 GCF_000475195.1 Diaphorina citri
TTTGGCATCTCCACCAATAAAATCAGTGATTTGCCGTAGGAATAATAAAGTATTGGGAGTTTTGGCATCTCCACTAATGTATTCAGTAATTTACCGTAGGAATAATGAAATATTGGGAGTTTTGGCATCTCCACCAATAAAATCAGTGATTTGCCGTAGGAATAATAGAGTATTGGGAGTTTTGGCATCTCCACCAATAAAATCAGTGATTTGCCGTAGGAATAATAAAGTATTGGGAGTTTTGGCATCTCCACTAAT
>NW_007503903.1:0-258 GCF_000475195.1 Diaphorina citri
AGCCAGACAAAAATCCCCAGACATTGTCTATAAATAGAGTTACTATTTATTATCCTCTCATTATAATCTCATCATGCTGTTACCTAACAGCTGTTTGTCACAAAAGTGGTTACGGGTATGTAGGCAAGTACTCAGCCTTCCTTATTCTACCTCCCCTTTTCCCTGCGTTTTCAACTACCTCTTCAACAACTGAAATGGGTGGGTTAGGTACTTATTCTATTGTAAAAACCGAAATTTCGATCCGACCAATTGGCTACA
>NW_007503904.1:0-258 GCF_000475195.1 Diaphorina citri
TCCCCCTATTTCCTGAGGTAGAGAAGGGCAAAATGATCATATTAAGTATGTTAAGGTCTCAACTTTTGACTCTGAGGTAAGGTAAGTTCTAAAATTTCATCGTCAATATCTAGTTTAATGGTAATGATTGGACTTACAAACATGGTAGGCATAAGGTCAGGTGTAAATGGAGAGTGTCAAGTCAAAATAGATAATATTATGCCTTTTAATACTATTACCCGTTGTAGTTGATACCACCCCTTGTTTACAGTATACCCA
>NW_007503905.1:0-258 GCF_000475195.1 Diaphorina citri
TCGTGACCATACATAAAAGATCAGAAATGAGGATAAAATGGGTGTCATATTGGTCATATTTCTCCAATTCGTAGCCATACATAAAAGATCAGAAGTGGGAATAAAATGGGTGTTATATCGGTCACATTTCCCCTATTCGTGGCCATACATAAAAGATCAGAAATGAGGATAAAATTGGTGTTATATCGGTCACATTTCCCCTATTCGTGACCATACATAAAAGATCAGAAATGAGGATAAAATGGGTGTCATAGTGGT
>NW_007503906.1:0-258 GCF_000475195.1 Diaphorina citri
TTTGACCACAATAACAGTAGTAGCCTACTGCTGGAGTAAAGGGACTTTTCAGTCCTATGCGAGCAGTATAAATAAGCAGTATTATTATTATTACCATGGTAGATAGTCAGTTCTAATCATAATCCCCATTAAGCATGCATGTTTCACATGCATTTCCTTTACAGGATTCATTAAGCATGTATGTTTACATGCGTTTCCTTTGCAGGATTCCTGTGGAAGTGTGGTTTACTGAATTTCCCAGATGGTTTTAGTAGATAG
>NW_007503907.1:0-258 GCF_000475195.1 Diaphorina citri
ATTGCACTCGTTTCCGATTGAGGAGGGCAGGCGGGTTGCTTGTCATTCTCATTGTCACAGAATGGCGGGATAAAATCCCCAGCACTGAAGTTTGTATCTTGGAGTTCTTGGATGGCCATATAATAGTCTGTCAGAAATATAGGAAGCTCATGCAATAAGCTTTTTTGTATTATTAATTTATAAAGTTAAAGGGAAGTGGGAGAAAAGTTGAGGTGAAAATGCCGAAAAACGCTGAAATTCTGTTTCGTGTTAATATAG
>NW_007503908.1:0-258 GCF_000475195.1 Diaphorina citri
GATTTTATCGTATTAATTTGTTCGCTGATTAAGAATGTTCTCCAACAACTGGGCAAAAAATGCATTTATTACAACTTGTGGATCATATTTTATCAAGCTCCACATTGCATGTTTGCTTTTTGGTTACACTTTTACTGTCCGATTCCCAGTACCTATGTATAAGTTTTTCCTTAGACTATGCCTCTACTTGTGTCTGGGGTGCCGGGATTGAACCACCTCTCACCGAGCCGCGCCGGCCAATATCTGAGCACAATGCTA
>NW_007503909.1:0-258 GCF_000475195.1 Diaphorina citri
TTCCTTTCCTTCTTCTTCTTCCTTTCCTCCTTCTTCTCCTTTCCTTCTTCTTCTTGTTCTTGTTCTTCTTCCTTTCCTCCTTCTTCTCCTTTCCTTCTTCTTCTTGTTCTTGTTCTTCTTCCTTTCCTTCTTCTTCTTCCTTTCCTCCTTCTTCTCCTTTCCTTCTTCTTCTTGTTCTTGTTCTTCTTCCTTTCCTTCTTCTTCTCCTTTCCTTCTTCTTCTTGTTCTTGTTCTTCTTCCTTTCCTTCTTCTTCTTCC
>NW_007503910.1:0-258 GCF_000475195.1 Diaphorina citri
GGTAATCACAAAACATGACATTATTACCTACTGAACAAAGTTAACATGAAATGAACTGTTGGATTTAAATAATCACCTTGACACCTACTAATAACTGATACTGACAAAAGTACTTATAAAGATGACTGTAGATTAGCCATATAAGTAAGTACCTACCATACATATCCAACAGCTAAAAAGAGTTACCTACCTGATGACTTGGAGGATTGAGAGCTTTGTGAAGCTGAGCGTGACCTGGATCTTGATGATATAGAACTT
>NW_007503911.1:0-258 GCF_000475195.1 Diaphorina citri
CTTTGCTATTTCTTTAGTAAGGGAAATTTCAAGCTGGTATTCTCCCTGTTTACAGTCTCCCAGCCAGACTAGAGAGAGAGTAGAAGATACCTCATTTATTCTGCTAGGATGAGACTGAAAACTCCCTTGAGCGTCGCAGTCTAAATTGAAATAAAGAGACTCTACCGTCAAATCAGCAAGGTCGATATCTTTTCGTTAGGGAAAATATCAAAATAGTGACTTCTGATTGGACGAGAAATCCTCGGATATCGTCGGAAA
>NW_007503912.1:0-258 GCF_000475195.1 Diaphorina citri
TGTGATTGGGCGTGTCCGGGGCAGAGTTCAGACTGCTGGAAAAAAAGAGGAAGCAAGAGATTTTGATTTAAGGCTTGTCGGTTGTCAGCTTTGGTAAGCTGGCGAAAAGTAGAAATTGCCACAGGGTCCCCAAACAATAATTTCGGCCTCTGTTTCTAATTACTTGTATTTGTGTACATTGAATTCTATCATAAATATATATTGTAACAAATAAAGAGTCTAAATAAATAAGCTTAGAAGGTAGCCTGCCTTTAAGCG
>NW_007503913.1:0-258 GCF_000475195.1 Diaphorina citri
ATGTACCTACCTAATTTGTTTCCTTTAATTTGATTGTTGCGCTACAACATTCGAACGGTTTGTTCGATTTTAATGATATTTTGCACCCACTTTCAACACAAAGGGAATATGATCTTTGGATCTTGAGCCCGATCGTTTGGTGGCCCCGTATAGCCCTTTTTTCCGAGTGAGTTCTACAGTTTACTGCATCACTAGTGTGTAGTTTACCCCCCAGCACGTAATTACCTATGTAAGTTTAATGTTAATAATTACGTACAT
>NW_007503914.1:0-258 GCF_000475195.1 Diaphorina citri
CTCCTGGTTCTTTACCACCTCCTTATTTTTCCTTCTCTTTCTCTTTCTCCTCCTTCTCTTTCTCCTTCTCCTCCTTCTCTTTCTCCTCTTCCTTCTCTTTCTCCTCCTCCTCCTTCTCTTTCTCCTCTTCCTTCTCTTTCTCCTTCTCCTCCTTCTCTTTCTCCTCCTCCTCCTTCTCTTTCTCCTCCTCCTCCTCCCTTTATTTCTACATCACTTTCAGCGTCTCATCTTCTTCCACCTTCTCCTTCTATTCTTCCT
>NW_007503915.1:0-258 GCF_000475195.1 Diaphorina citri
GTTGTCGGAACGGCTGGCTTTCTCCTATCCTGTCCCCCTCTCTTCGATTTCGGGACGATAACCCTTCCGTTGTTACAATTCCCTTTATCAAACCTCTTAAAAAAAGTTATTTCTTTGGTCCAGAGTCGTATCTTTGTGAACTCTGATCCCGGAATCGCTTTGCGATTTTAATAATAAAATATTTCATTTCCCTTCATTCTGGCATTCCTGGCACAACTCTCACCTTCACCACAGCAAGTTTTTGAAGGGTAATCGTGT
>NW_007503916.1:0-258 GCF_000475195.1 Diaphorina citri
TAGGTTCATAGAAAACTAGAAAACCATCTTGGCCATCAGGAGATTTAAAAAAGAAAAGAGTGTTGCACCTCCGTGAAATAACGGCTATATTAGACGCATGTGGTCTGTATAGTAGCATGGTTATCCCGTAGTATGCCTCTCATCAGACGGGTGAGATGATACACAATACTTCCCATTTAAGTGCTGGGTCAACACGAGAACACCAGAAAGTAACCTGTTGAAATACCTATTTGCAATCGAAAAAAAGAGTATAATTTT
>NW_007503917.1:0-258 GCF_000475195.1 Diaphorina citri
TTTATATCTCATTTTCCTTTTGCTATCATTTTCATAATTTCATTACTCTAATGGCTACGTACTGGCAAGGTCAATTGCCATATTCTCCTACATCGTCCATGATATGTTTTGTTAGGAGCGTAGTGTGTGACCGAAGAATTATGTTACCTTTCCAAACGTATCCGGTCTGACCTTTTTATTACGTTGCGAAAATGTACACCATGGATAGTATCCGATTTGTGGAATCCTTTTATTTCTTCAAGGACTCTTGAAATTTTG
>NW_007503918.1:0-258 GCF_000475195.1 Diaphorina citri
CGCTGTCCTCGTCACCGGATGACATTTCGAACTGAGCGTAGTTCATCCATACCTGGGGAAATAGGGGGAGCAAGAAAACGAATCGGTGAAAATAAACATACTGCATTGGGATGGCTGAAGGTGAAAGTTGAAATATCGGTGGTGAGGGCGATTTCAATGAGAATGAGAGGTTCGAGGAAAAAGTTGAGATTGATTGAGTGTGAGGACGGAGCAGGAATGGTACAGTTGGAGAGTTGAATAAAGTAATACGATGATTCT
>NW_007503919.1:0-258 GCF_000475195.1 Diaphorina citri
GGACTTAATTTTAACTTTCAACGCTTAGTTGTAACTTCGTTAAGCGAGTTTTGTTTTATTTTAGTTTAATTAAAAAAAGAGAGAGAGAGGAGAAAGTTTTTTTAATTATTATTTCTCGTCCTTCTTCCTTCTCCTCTTTCTTCTTCTCCTCCTTCTTCTCCTCCTTCTTCTTCTCTTCCTTCTTCTTCTCCTCCTCCTTCTTCTCCTCCTTCTTCTTCTCCTTCTACTTCTTCTTCTCCTCCTCCTTCTCCTTCTTCT
>NW_007503920.1:0-258 GCF_000475195.1 Diaphorina citri
AAAAAAGTTCGCCTATTTCTACATTTAAATATTAACAAATTTTATAATAAGAGTCAACCTTTCCCTGAGCTAATATTCTAGCTATACTGAGGATTTTCAATTCTTCAATGAGTGCAATAGTCCTACATACTGAACTCCGCACACAAGAATTTCGTCAGAAAAGACCCCTATTTCAATGTGATGGATTTTCAATACCAGCCCTGGTATCAAGGCATTCTAGAAATGAATGAAGAGAGCCCTACGTGTCAAAAGTATTGA
>NW_007503921.1:0-258 GCF_000475195.1 Diaphorina citri
AAAAAAAAAAAAAAAAAAAAAAAAAAAAAAAAAAACATAGGTGTGATAGAAAATCTAAAAGGCAGGCGGTACAGCTCTTTATTTATTCAATTTACAAAGGCCAAAATGAAAAATAATAAAATATCATGTTATTTTAGAGTAGGTACAAATATGTAGGTACCTACTTTTTTTAATCGAAAGCAAAACAAGCTGGGTCCGTCCCTCCGGGAATTTTTTAGCCCGTAGTTTATTCGATCGTGATTAAAGAAAATCAGTACC
>NW_007503922.1:0-258 GCF_000475195.1 Diaphorina citri
TTCTTTGAATTGAAGAATCCTTTTCCTTGCACTGAATAAATAACTACTATACTAGACCGTTTACTCGTAGACCATTTTTCCCCATTTTCCATAGACCCTTCAACTGTTTTAATACAATCCTATTTCTTCGACTCGATTTTACTTCTTAGCTAAATTCCCTTTAGGGATGAGCTATACGGCTTTTCCATTTCTATTTTTTCACTTACTTGGATGAAGAACTTTTTGAGCTTTTGAATGACTTGCACAGAATGAGCTGTA
>NW_007503923.1:0-258 GCF_000475195.1 Diaphorina citri
TAAAACGTGCTCCTTGCTTGGTTCTGATAATACTGAAACTACTTGAATTTTAATTATCCATGCACTCACTTTTATTTTATTTCCATACTAATGAAGAGTACAGGATACGGGAGCAAATGAGCACTAGTATTGTTCCAGAAGATGTTCAATACTCTTCAACTATTATAATAAACATCAGGGAAAAGAAATTAGATTCAAATCTCGACTTTTTTGAAAACTTTAATTTAATTATACTAGTCTTGTATTCAGAGATTTGAG
>NW_007503924.1:0-258 GCF_000475195.1 Diaphorina citri
TACCAGTCAACAGAGGTTAATGTCTTATTAAAACACAACATTCTATATTACATTTGTGGTTTTGTGCTTCGCAAGATTGTCGTTTGCAGAGAAATAATCTTGCCCAAGTAGATTTAATGAATAAATGTATTACAATTGTTAAAAATGAACTTTCCCTTGAAAATATTTTTGAAAAATGTAGTGATGTAAGCGATTTTAAGTGTCATAAAATAGAGTTGATCAAGTTAGTTTGTAAAATGTATCTACTACATTAGGTTT
>NW_007503925.1:0-258 GCF_000475195.1 Diaphorina citri
CAGGGAGATTCCTTCGTTTCAGAAGACTGCAGATCCGCGTATGTAATGGATGAGGTTTCTGGCGATAAAAGCTTTGAGGCCAGCCACTCACTATCAGGTAGACCTGACAGTCGGACCTGATCAGGTACCTGGCAGGTCTACCTGATAGTGTGTGTCTTGGTATAAGAATAAGCCAATAACGTACCCAAAATTGCACTAAACCGTCCTGTCTCACTCACCAGCACTTGCTGTTTCACTGTTTCATAATGGTGAGCTCCG
>NW_007503926.1:0-258 GCF_000475195.1 Diaphorina citri
AATGGCTAGATAGCTGTTCAGTGAATGGAAGAGTGTTAAGACTTATGGGTCGTGATTCGTGCTATGCTCTTGGCTTTGAGTACCATTTACTCGTTAGGCACTCGAGAACAGGACTGTCCAAGATCGGGCTTATGAGGCCCGCGGTCCATGAGTTAGTGGATCCGGGCGGACTGGACGTTTAACTGGCAGCAGTTTGGTGTCCGGCTGTGGTAATACAACGCTGTAAGGCAGTTATCGTGCCTGCCTCACATTAGATTC
>NW_007503927.1:0-258 GCF_000475195.1 Diaphorina citri
ACTAGCGGGACACCCGCGAGCTTTCCTTCGCTCACCATACACACATCATCCACACACTCCCATCACACACACACACACCACACACACAAACCACACACACACACCCACCCACCACGCACACACCACACCCATCACACACAAACACACACACACACACACGCCACACCACATGAAAAAATAAAAAAAAAATATAGGTCATCGCGACAAATTTCAACGCCAAAATGTGACCCAAAGTCGGCCAAAAATTTCGAAGTTGAA
>NW_007503928.1:0-258 GCF_000475195.1 Diaphorina citri
TAACAATAAATTCATATTAATTATTTTCAAGTAATAAATGAAATTCTGTTTAATTTTTACTTTCGAATGTCTTTTTTTTTTCCAGCTGGTAGGTGTTATGGGAAAGCTAGGTATGTTATTGATATTTGATTCACAGCTATTTTCATAGTCTCTTTTGATTAAACTAATCCACAGTTGAGCAGCTGTGTGAAGCTCAAGAATTTTAGATGGTCAAATCTATCGAATTCAGATACCTACTTGAATCGGTTCATCGGGGGG
>NW_007503929.1:0-258 GCF_000475195.1 Diaphorina citri
TTAGATTTATTAGGTTCTACTTCATGGGCCTTCTACTCTCACAATCATCAATTTCAGCATATTTGATATATGTAACTAGGTCAAATTTCTCATGAGGAGGGGGGGAAATACACTCAGAATATCCATGATAAAAGGAGGAGACATAATCAAATCAAATTTGTCCAACCTCAATAACACAGGACAAGAGCGCCACGAAAGCTGAAGATATTATATACAAGTGGGAAACTATAATCTGCATTCGCTTACTGGACGTATTAG
>NW_007503930.1:0-258 GCF_000475195.1 Diaphorina citri
TATTTAGTTCCCTTAATCCGTACAAGGCGTTAGAGCGGTACCGGTATCATTATTACACTTTCTTCATTTCTTCTTAATAACGAATATCTACTACATAGCCTAGACATTACATTAAAACGGGGCCTTTCCTTAAGGTAGATTTTTTTTTGTAGATTCGTAGAAGCTTAACGTAAATAGGGCTGTCTAGCCCCTACACTTAAGCCTCAGATTGGGCTTTTTGTATTCCTTAAGGTAGGATCACACGATATGGCAGAGTGA
>NW_007503931.1:0-258 GCF_000475195.1 Diaphorina citri
TTTTTTTTTTTTTTTTTTTTTTTTTTTTTTCACTTTCTTTTAACAAGAAATAGCTAATTTCATATTGGCTTCATTTTTGCTGATTTTGTGGTTCGTTTATGATATGGTTGAAAATGAGATATTTTCCCCCCCTTTATTTTGGCTATAGCGAAACTCGCTACAACAAGATCATCGTCTAACCTAACCGTAGCTTTTCCCCCTTTTTGCAGAAAATGATTTCGAGAACGGGAAGTGGAAGTGGAGTCGCGTGAAGACCGG
>NW_007503932.1:0-258 GCF_000475195.1 Diaphorina citri
AAAACGTTCAACTCACTCACTTACCATGATGGTGAACATAGTAGCAATGAACGTAATGCTGATGATGGACACCGAATAGGGGAACCCGATGACTGTCTTAAGAGCCACACACGGAGTAAACACCGTGACACCCAGGTTGAGTAACTCTTAGTGAACTACTCACTCAATAACTCATATCCTAAAACGTTCAACTCACTCACTTACCATGATGGTGAACATAGTAGCACTGAACGTAATGCTGATGATGGACACCGAATA
>NW_007503933.1:0-258 GCF_000475195.1 Diaphorina citri
CTTTTCCACAAGTTTGGCCATGCCTCGGGATGAACTAGCGGGATTCCGGAGCGAAGCGACGGAATTCAGCTAGTATGGAATAATCTGTATTGGTAAAACATGAATAAGCACAAATAATAATAATAATAATCTGGAATGGGAATGGGAAGTATAAATTTGTGAGGATGAATTCAACAATGGAGAATCTATTTTTGGTCAAAACTCATCTCTTTCACCTATATTGACTAGACCCGTAGCGCAGGGCTATATTTAGCCCCC
>NW_007503934.1:0-258 GCF_000475195.1 Diaphorina citri
TTGCGCTTAGACTTTGGGGGAGAAAAGTTTTCCTTACCCCCGTAGGCGGCTCGGAAAGACTTTGTTACACATGCAGCCAGAAGGCAAATCTTATTTGAAAAAAAAAGAAACAAAAGAAGTTTGATAGAGGGAACTGTAACTGTCAAGGTCTCATCGTCCCGAAATCGAGGAAAGAAGGAAGACAGGATAGGAGAAAGCCAGCCGTTCCGAGAACGAACAGTGTCCGTTCAGGATGATATCCGCCCGGAACCGCGGCCT
>NW_007503935.1:0-258 GCF_000475195.1 Diaphorina citri
AATTATGAGTACCTATGTAAGTGACGTAAATGAAACGTTCAGGTACCTAACTTAAATTTAATTGAAATCAAGCAACATACACACTTTTTTTTCGAGGGGTTTGACAGAGGGAACTGTAACTGTCTGGTAGATTTTATCGTCCTGAAATCGAAGAGAGAATAAGGATAGGAGAAAGCCAGCCGTTCCAAGAACGAACCTTATCTGTTTAGGATTTTATCACCACTGTTTCAATTTACGATGAATTATACATAGGTAGGT
>NW_007503936.1:0-258 GCF_000475195.1 Diaphorina citri
CAAATCGAACTCAAGTTGCAGGAAAACACGCTCCTTCCTCAGAACACGTCATGTAAGTCGACTTTATAAGGAGTAACTGTCTGTCTAAACAAGTAGAATAACAGGCTGAATTTCCCTTGCTAAAGAAATAGCAAAGGTTGAGTGCGAAGGGCATCCACTCTTAAAATTTGCAGCTAAAACCAAATGTCAGCCCAAAGCAATCACCCTACTTAGGGCTGATTGAGAGGCTGACGACAAACGCCGACCCCCTCTGTACAC
>NW_007503937.1:0-258 GCF_000475195.1 Diaphorina citri
ATCTTCCCCTATTAGAAATTCGCAATCTAATCAAATCTATTTGAAGATTTATGATTATGAAGTACGGATTATAAAACGGGAACATAGGTATTTTATTTTTTATCAAATTTATTCCTCATGGTGTATTAAACAAAATATTAAACATAATAGTGAAATTTGTTCTGATAAGGAAGATAATTTAGATAAACATGGGAAAGCTTTAGGTATATATATAACCAACCTGCATGTCTATCATAAAACTCTAATCATAACAAATCC
>NW_007503938.1:0-258 GCF_000475195.1 Diaphorina citri
TGCAGCTGATTAGGTTTTTCCCCCCTTTTCAATCCTAAATAAAAGCTTTTGCTAAATGTTTAGATGGGTGAAGTAGGTTAGGAAGAGTGGTGACATGTATTGAACTACCTACAACATAAGGACATAGTGTAACACTATCACATATATATTTACATACCTTTAACGTACTTGTACACTTAATTGTTAATTATAATTACATACCAGTAATTGGTAAATAAACAATTGGATAGCATTAAGCATCAGAAAAGAACCATCCAT
>NW_007503939.1:0-258 GCF_000475195.1 Diaphorina citri
AGAACCGTCATATTACATCTAGAACCGTCACATTACATCTAGGACCGTCACATTACATCTAGAACCGTCATATTACATCTAGAACCGTCACATTACATCTAGAACCGTAACATTACATCTAGAACCGTAACATTACATGTAGAACCGTCACATTACATCTAGAACCGTCACATTACATCTAGAACCGTCATATTACATCTAGAACCGTCACATTACATCTAGGACCGTCACATTACATCTAGAACCGTCATATTACAT
>NW_007503940.1:0-258 GCF_000475195.1 Diaphorina citri
CTATGTAGTTTTGGCACATCCACCAAAAATTCTTTCTTCTTTCTCAATTCATCTCGGAAAGTTTGGTAGTTTTGGCACATCCACTAAGAACATTTAATTTTCTCTTTTCTAGTCTCCTTTTTCAATGCGTCTAAGAAATTTTGGTTTCAAATTCCAATTTTACTCTTTTTAATAAGAATCAAATAGGTGAGAATATCTATGAACACTTGATAACATAATCCATATTGGCTAGGTCGGAGTCAGACGAGTGACTATTGG
>NW_007503941.1:0-258 GCF_000475195.1 Diaphorina citri
TAAAGGCTTCAAACGCGTTTGGCAGTGTAACTGGTGAGGTAAAGTTTGGATTTTTGTAGAGCTTTTGCGTAAAAGGGGCTTCCCCTTTTCCGATTCAGGGGGCCACTTCTGAAAAGAATAGTTTAGCTTTCGACCTACAAGCTACGAGTGAATTATAGAATTTACTATAACTAGAGATAATAGGTAGCCAAAAATCCTTAAAAAAAAAGGCCTTACCTTGCACATTCAAATCAACTGTAGCTTCCTTTGTTTGTATTG
>NW_007503942.1:0-258 GCF_000475195.1 Diaphorina citri
TTGAGCACTCTCGAGCATCAAAGCCATTTGTGTGTCTGGTAGTTTGAATTGTATATTTTTTAGCATATGAGTGAAAAGTAATTGAGAGAAGTTGGTTGGTTCTCTCCATTATTTTGGATTCTACAGTTTTACCTTATTTCTATGTATGTTGTAAGAGAGTATGTAAATTCGGGTCATTATTACACTTTGAAATTAAACTTATTCCAATTTTATGATGTCATCTAATAGAGAGCTAGGTTGAAATTCGAATTAAAAACA
>NW_007503943.1:0-258 GCF_000475195.1 Diaphorina citri
CCCTCTCAAGTCAGACTGAAGTAAATTTTGGCCAAACAGATAAGTAGTTTGAATTATTGATGCTCTATGGCCGAGTCCACAAAGTGAGTTTACTTACTTTACTTTCCGATTCCTCTTCTTTCTCATCATATTTGGTACCCCCAGTGCCTTGCAACGAAGAGGGTTTTCTCGTTGAGTTTAACAAAGTGAGTTTAAACTCTTAGATTAAGCAATCTGACTGTCTGAAATTTTTGATTTCGGTGTCAGTAATCTAAAAAA
>NW_007503944.1:0-258 GCF_000475195.1 Diaphorina citri
ATACGCCAGGGCCACAGGTTGTACGATTTAGGGAGGTGTCCAAAGGTCTCCAATTTATGGCACACCTAGAAATGTCAGAATTCAACCATGCCGCCGATGGAAAATGGAACTCTGAGACACGCCGACAAATTCAATACTCATAAAACACATTGAACCTGCTCCGTGAAACTTACAAATGGGTTTGGAATCGATTTTTCGCAATGCAGTGACTTATGAACCGACAACCGCTACCCAGCTTCGATTCGGTATGTGAACTTT
>NW_007503945.1:0-258 GCF_000475195.1 Diaphorina citri
CGATCGAATAAACTACGGGCTAAAAAATTTCCGGAGGGACGGGCCCAGCTTGTTTTTCCTCTCCTTTTTTCTCTTCTTCAATCTTCACCCCTTTTCTCCCTTCTTTTCACCTCCCTCTTTGCCTCTTCTTTTCTCCCTCTCCCTGAACTCTTTATATGCTCTCAAGTCATGCGATGTTTGTGTATTTTTTCAAAAGTTCAGTTTAGTCTATTTTCTCTCTCTCTCTCTCTCTCTCTCTCTCTCTCTCTCTCTCTCTCT
>NW_007503946.1:0-258 GCF_000475195.1 Diaphorina citri
ACATAATTATATACCTACAAACAAAATGATCAGGTTACATCTCAGTTACCTAATCATAGAGAGTGCAGGAAAACTCACATTCCCGCTTTGTCCTTGTCAGCAACCAATTTGGAAAATTGTTCATAAAATAGAAGTGATGATAAAGCACTTGTCGAGGGTTCGAATGGGTTGATGTCAAATTTTTTTCGTCAATGAGATTTGAGGTTTTTTAATTTTATTTTTAATCGTCCTAAAAATTTAAAAACTAAAGGAAATCTC
>NW_007503947.1:0-258 GCF_000475195.1 Diaphorina citri
TATTCCATTCCTGTTTTGACGGAGCCTCTATTGACGTCAAACGCAACTGACCTCCTCTTTTATTGAGATATGCGATGAGGTGCTCCATATGTTCGATCTCTTCTTTGTAAGAATGAGTGAAGAATTTGGCGAACCCAAACAACGCAACGTTATCTTGAGTACAAAATGATGCCATGGAGATGTAGGTGTATGCTGAACGTATCTCATCATTGATTTGAGTGTTGATTTTGTCAATGCAATCCTCGTGGAAATTTTGCA
>NW_007503948.1:0-258 GCF_000475195.1 Diaphorina citri
TTTATTATAAAAGGACGTGATTATGGCTGTGGGTGAGCTGTAATATAATACTGACAGAGGCTTTAGTAAAAAATTAAAATTAAAAGTGTAGCTTTTTTTAAAGTCTGTAGAAATTATTTTAGTTAGATGTGAGTAGATGGTAATTTATAACTGTGTCTTTTGTTTTTCAGACCTACTGTTCATACATACTGTTTAGGCTTTTTTTTTGGGTGTAGAGATTTTATCAACCGTTATTGTTTAAACTTTAGTTCTAAATTG
>NW_007503949.1:0-258 GCF_000475195.1 Diaphorina citri
GGTTCAAATTTTGGCCATGCCGGAAATCTTCTGACCTAACTTTTCGGAATTACAAATAATAATAATAAATCAATCAGAAATTAATTTTTTGTTTTACCCATTACTGTTCACCTCTTAATTTGAGCTCACACTGAACAGTTCAGACATTGTTTCTAAAACACTTATAGGGTTTCCAATAAGACCCCACTCCCACTTGTCATGAGTTTTATCCGATTTTTTCCCCGAATGTCCTGGAGGCAAGGTAATTTAAATGAGAGT
>NW_007503950.1:0-258 GCF_000475195.1 Diaphorina citri
ATCATCAAAGAGAGAGAAAGAGAGAGGCTTTTTTTCTAATTTGATACCTCCCTGCCATATTATTTTCTAAAAACAGGCCTCTTATATTCCCAAGTATACTCTTCTGGAGTGACATCTTTTCGTTTAATGTTTCTAAATCATATAAAAATTAATTAATTTAATAAGAAGACTAGCTGGTAAGTAAAAAAGAAAAGAAAGATTCCATAGAAATGTTCATCTCATTCACTCATTTGTTAGACTAAACATAGACATTAATCT
>NW_007503951.1:0-258 GCF_000475195.1 Diaphorina citri
AAATGAGATCCCTGTTTGGGGCGTGACTGGGTCCGGGCGGAGGTTCTACTAGAGTGCGGTAGGGTCTGGGTCCGGGCGGAGGTTCTACTTGAGCGCGGGTGGGTTTGGGCCTGGATTCATCTGTTGGGTGGCTGGGTCCCGACGCTGCTGTTTCTACTAGGGCGCGGGTCACATGGGTGAACCGGGGCTCATCTGGGGCGTGACTGGGTCCGGGCGCAGGTTCTACTAGAGTGCGGGTGGGTTTGGGCCTGGATTCAT
>NW_007503952.1:0-258 GCF_000475195.1 Diaphorina citri
CAAATAAAAGGGAAATTTGTTGACACAGGGGAGTATCGAACCCGTGACTTCTCAACTGTAAGTCAGAGAGTGCTAAAAATAGCATCATTCGATTGCGCGTGAAAAATCACATGGGATCAACTATTCACTTCTTATTTGGTAACGGTTCACAAATAAAAGGGAAATTTGTTGATACAGGGGAGTATCGAACCCGCAACTTCTCAACCGTAAGTCAGACAGTGCTAAAAGTAGCACCATTCGATTCGGCGTGAAAAATCA
>NW_007503953.1:0-258 GCF_000475195.1 Diaphorina citri
GTCAGTGTCGCCTATGGTGTAGATTCGACAAATCGACACCCTAGCTAGGCTTAGAAGAAAAAAACCAACCAAAAGCACTTTGGATTATTAGAGTACAAAAGAATTTTAAACTTTTCTTGATTTTTCCAGGGCGCTTGCCCTCTCTTTCTCCCTCTCTTCTCCATCTCCGATTCGAAATAATGGATGAAAAGTCCTCCTTCTCCTCCTCCTCTCCACCTTCCATTCAAGAAAATAGATAAAAATTTCTTGACTTCATCT
>NW_007503954.1:0-258 GCF_000475195.1 Diaphorina citri
TTCTAAATACAGTCCTGACTTAATTGACCCTGAAGTCCCAAGTCCAATATATCATTTCTAATAGGTCCATAGTCCATGCCATCTAAATATCACTCGTAGCATTATGAAACGATCAATTGAGTTTCTACTCAACAATTGAGTTTCTACTCAACAGCTCCTGAGGTCCTGAGACTCAGATGTGAGAGGTCAGATATGTCATTGTCCCCACGAATTGAACGTCAGGAATTATTATTATCAACCTCAGGAATGGTGTCTCTG
>NW_007503955.1:0-258 GCF_000475195.1 Diaphorina citri
TATCCTGTCTTCCTTCTCTCTTCGATTTCGGGACGATAAGACCATAGCAGTTACAGTTCCCTCTGTCAAACCTTAAAATAAAAAAAAAGCCTTATTTTTATGCCTCAGGCCCTCTATAGTTTTCTTCTCTACCGAAATCTCATATGGATCCAGAGAGAGACTAAGAGATAGAGAGGCAAGAAGGGAGAGAAAGAGGAACAAAGAGAGGGAGAGAGTACAAAAAAAGGGAGAAAAAGAGGAAGAGAGAACTGAAATCGA
>NW_007503956.1:0-258 GCF_000475195.1 Diaphorina citri
AATTCTTCTTGTAACAATTCACCTGATTTCCTTAGACACAAAAGTAATTGTGAATCTTTCCCTTATGTTTTCAATGACGATGAATCTACTAAATCTTATAATAATCCTTTCTCCTTTAATGAGTTTAATAGAGCCCTAATTAAAACTAAATCCACTGCCATTGGTACTGATAAAATCTCTTACCAAATGATTAAAAACTTATCTTATGATGCTCATGTCTTCATTTTGAAATTCTTCAATTTTATTTGGACAAACCAC
>NW_007503957.1:0-258 GCF_000475195.1 Diaphorina citri
AAAAAAAAAATAATAATAATAGGTACCTAATAATTTTTTCAAAAGACCCAAAGTCGTAAAGCTACTGTTTTAAAGATGACAACCATTCTTGAAATCTTTTGAGTGATTGTAAATAAAACCTGTTTCCTGTCCTTTTAACAAGACATTCACATATGGCTACCTTCTTTTTTATTTTGATATATGTGAACTGCATCCGTAAGTACATTTTGTGTCAGCTTGGGCAAGAGTCTGAGTGAGGTCTACAGTAAGTTCACAAAA
>NW_007503958.1:0-258 GCF_000475195.1 Diaphorina citri
AAAAAATAACATGCTGACCATTATGTATGTATTTCTCATTGAGCTTTCCGTTAGTATTTTTATTTTTACTTTTTTTTTATTATTACTTACCATTCTATTTGCTACTTTTTTTTTGGGACGCTAACTCTAAATTTTGAAAAGTTTTAGATAGCTCCATGACTCGCCTATCAAAGAATTCGAAAAAATTATCCAAATCGGATAGGCCGTTCTCGAAATGATCGAAATCTCAAGGGACTGTGGGTGGATAAGACTAATTCG
>NW_007503959.1:0-258 GCF_000475195.1 Diaphorina citri
CACAGACCCTTTGCAGCAGCTGAAACAAAGGTACGAATTAATGCAATTCACATGTCCCTTAGAGCTCCAATATTACATATGTAGTCAAATTCACTAAGAACTGAAAAAGAAAATTCCATGTCCCGGCCGTAATCAAACCCGCGCCCTCCGGTTTACCAGACCGGAGGCAGACCGCGACTTAGTCGCTTGAGACTTTGACAGTGCACAACATAATAGCAACAGCAGCAGCAAGTTCTAGTCATTGTTCTTCATAATAAG
>NW_007503960.1:0-258 GCF_000475195.1 Diaphorina citri
CATTTTTCGGTACCTATTCTTCTAGTGTGAATGTGATGATGATTAGGATTTAGAATAGAAACTTATGAAATGAGAACTATAATCTAGATGGCAGATGAGATGTGTTACATAAAACACCAGAAATATGATGGACACATGAATATAACGACACCTACACACCTGATAGCAAGTAATCCATCACTA
Source organism: Diaphorina citri (assembly GCF_000475195.1). Classification (NCBI taxonomy): domain Eukaryota; kingdom Metazoa; phylum Arthropoda; class Insecta; order Hemiptera; family Psyllidae; genus Diaphorina; species Diaphorina citri. The sequence continues at coordinate 184 of NW_007503960.1, forward strand.
GGTAATATCTGCCTGAATAGAAAGCAAATCTCAAATGGAATCTGAGAATGTGAACTGGCAAATTGGTCTATTATA
>NW_007503961.1:0-258 GCF_000475195.1 Diaphorina citri
CCTAAAAAAACATAGCAGTGTTCATGACCATAACACAAGAGGGAGGGACAGTCTTGTACCTAGTAGGGAGAATTTGTTCTTCAAGTCTTACTTGAGTGCAGGTATCAGAATTTACAACCTGCTACCTCTTCACTTGAAGCAGATGCAAAATAATGATTCTTTCAAAACTGCACTCAAGGGATACATTTTAGATGTGTCTCCCTATGACTTACAGGAACTGTCCGTCTCACTTGTCTAGTTCTGCTTGAAACGTCTCCT
>NW_007503962.1:0-258 GCF_000475195.1 Diaphorina citri
CGGAGCCTTTAATGAGTCTGAGAAATAAATACCTACAGGTTCACGAGATCTTTTGTTAAGACTCTTTTTTCGAATGAGGCGTTTTAACACTGGAAAACCAGGTCCTTCCTCGGATAGACTCTTTACTGAAGAGGCACTACTCACGAAGTAGTGGTCAGTGATCAATACAGCACCGCGACCTGAGTGATTACATGGATGGTAGAATACAACCTAGGTAGTGTGGGAGATGGGACGTGCTCTGAGCTGGAAGAAGAAAAT
>NW_007503963.1:0-258 GCF_000475195.1 Diaphorina citri
AGTACCAACTATTTACTTACATAAATGGGTATATTTGACTTGATATAAAGTAGGTATCTTCCTTAATGTAGATACCAGAGTTTGCCTTCATATCTATAAGTCCTTCCATAGCACGGATTCAGTAAGTCCACTAATTTCTGAGGAACTGAGGAAGACTATTTGTTCAAGAGGATGATCTAAACATTATCTACTGCCTCCTACGCTACGTAATGAGAAGTACTTCCATAGCTTACGTAACATTATTGTAGACACTGGACA
>NW_007503964.1:0-258 GCF_000475195.1 Diaphorina citri
AGTCCAGGAATGTGGCACCGGAAAAATGCCTAATGTACGGACGAATGGAATTGTTTCTGAAACAAATAAAGAACACATTAGCCTATATCGTATTTGATTGTGACTTTTTTTTATAGTCAACATGGCTGAACCAATGAGATTGCGAGATTTTGGTTTGTGGAGCAAGTGTGGACATTGTGTTCGACGTCCGAAGGGAAATCTCATTGGTTCAGCCCATGTTGACTATAAAAAAAGGTCACATAATCGAATACGGCTCTG
>NW_007503965.1:0-258 GCF_000475195.1 Diaphorina citri
ATAATAATAATAATAATAATAATAATAATAATAAATAAACAAAAAATCAAATGAGAAGTATTTGTATCATACTACCTACCTACATACATAAATGCATATACCAATATACATATACATACGTTTGTAGTAGGTACATGGTATTTCTACTTTAGAAGTGTAAGTAACTTATTACGACAAAGTCCACAAGTCACAAGTTCATGGCTAACTTGATTAGAAAGTCGACGTATATTTTCCTGATGGTGAAACTAGAAAGTTAGG
>NW_007503966.1:0-258 GCF_000475195.1 Diaphorina citri
GTTGAGATAGGTCAGGTTTATGGTTAAAGGGACCATGCAATTGTCTGTATAACAGAGCCTATACTAGCTTGTCCATCATAAGTTGCTTACCTATCATAGGTATCATCCAGAGATCGGTTTGTTTTCCTGACTTGCCGTCTTAGCTTGGCACAATCTCCATTCCTTCTCTTCATATCTCTCTTGCACCAGAGTAAGGACTGGAGTACACAGACTATGCTCTCTGATAATCTATGCTTGGGACTTGAAGGATGAAAAAAA
>NW_007503967.1:0-258 GCF_000475195.1 Diaphorina citri
TCCTTTTTACTTTCCCTGCTTCTTGCCCCTTCATTTTCCAACTTTTCCCCTTCTTTATACTTCCTAATTTCCCCCCTCTACATCTCCCTTCTACGTTTCTTACCCCTTCATTTTTACTTTTTTCCTCACTACTCCTTTCTTTCCCCTTCATTTTTCCCCTTGCCCCTTCATTATTCCCATCGTTTTCCCTTCTTGTCCCTTCATTTTTCCCAGCCCGTTTCTTGGCCTTCAGTTTTTCCCTCCCTCTGTTTTCCCTCT
>NW_007503968.1:0-258 GCF_000475195.1 Diaphorina citri
CTATTTGTTCTGTATTTGCGTGTGTGTTTTTCCGAAGCTTGTTCAAGGTTTTCTTTCCCTGGGTCGATGCCAAGGTGATGAACTTTGGGATTTTGTTGTTTACTTTTAAAGAAAAACAAACATTCTTGTTTCTTGTAATCTTGACCTCGGTAGGAAATTACTAACCGAACGAAGAAAATTAATTATTGATTCCTACAGGCTTAATAACTGTAGATACCTATTAAAGGTTTAAAAGTTGTGCCAAGCTTCACGATTCTA
>NW_007503969.1:0-258 GCF_000475195.1 Diaphorina citri
TCCTGCAATCTGATTGGTTCCTTCATTTTGGGTTGATGACTCATTGCTGTCACATTGATCTGGATGAACTATAATGCACAGGATTAAACTTATAATAATGTTAGTATACATAGGGCAGTTAGGTATACATACATATTGACCTGGACCTAATTATGGACCCTTTCCAAGGTCAAAAACTCCAATTTCCAGAATCTTTTGTTCCCCAGAACTCTTCAAAATAAGGTCGACCGTGTCATGGGGACAGTTAATGTGTCCCAT
>NW_007503970.1:0-258 GCF_000475195.1 Diaphorina citri
GTAGTGACCCCTAGGATAAAAATAACACTGGTTTACCTCAGAATCAGAACACAGATGGACACAATGGTGTATGCCAACAGAGTTCCAATGGACATCATATCGATCAACTGGTCCAGCTTGAATAAAGCCGCCATTATTCCTAAAAATTAGAAGAACATCAAATAATTAAAAGTGTACGAAGAGCGTAAAGGTAGAAACACACTACCATCACGTCACGTCATGTGAAGTCATGGGGACTCAGAAAGATGTACCTACCTA
>NW_007503971.1:0-258 GCF_000475195.1 Diaphorina citri
GCTCTGAACTCAATACAATCTATTTGACCATTGACTCCCTCAAATGCTATTCTTGTGGAATAGAGGGCCATTCCATTAGGAACTGCCCAACCAAGGATTCCATTCGCCAACCAGCGCAAGACAGGATGCTACAAACTATCAAAGATCTCAGCACTGACACACCCCCTACTCCAATGATCTCCGACAAGAATACTGAGCAGCCTCATCCTTCTACTGCAGAGTTGAACAATATGTTTGCTCCATCCTTTTTCCCCGAGC
>NW_007503972.1:0-258 GCF_000475195.1 Diaphorina citri
ACTCTGTTGTGGTATCCTTTGTCTGATGGCAACCTGCTGGTGGGCAGGAAGGTGGCAAGCTGCATCTCTCTCTCTCTCTTCTGACACTGACTTGTGAGATGTGGAGAAAAAAATTAAAATTTCGAATTTCCCGCCAACTTTACACGCTCATGAAGGCTGTGCGCGAGTTTGAATACTCTCAGGGTGTGTTTATGAACAGGGCTGAGTTGAGCTCGGACGACGTGAGATAGCTGTCCCGGCGGCAATTTTTAAAATTCA
>NW_007503973.1:0-258 GCF_000475195.1 Diaphorina citri
TTTCGTAGCAATGAAACAACTGCTACATTAGACGCTTTTGGTCTGTGTTGTAGTATGCCCATCCCGTAGTATGCCTCTTATCAGATGGGCGAGATGAGACACAATATTTTCCCACCCCTTGACAGATTTCAACTGAAATGCTGTCACGTATTTCAACTTTCAACTATTTCGTCAGTTCTTTCATTATTGTCAATTTCCGTGCCCTCTTGCAGTCATTTACCTTGTTTCATTCCCCCTCCTTATTCAGATTGTACTATC
>NW_007503974.1:0-258 GCF_000475195.1 Diaphorina citri
TCTGACAGAACTACGAGTATTTGTTTCTTAAATGTAAAGTTTTCTCAAACAACTCCTATTATTATTGTTGTTATTACAAATCTACAATTTTATTTATAGATGCTAAGGCGGTCTCTTTCTGATCCCTTGTGTGCCGCGTCCACTTTAGTTTAGGACTATTGCACTCCTCCTGACCAACCTAAACAACTCCTAACAATATAACATCATTTTTCAGGGCAATCAAAGAATCCTTGAAGGCCAAGGGCATCGGTAGTCATG
>NW_007503975.1:0-258 GCF_000475195.1 Diaphorina citri
TCGAAAATGTATTCTAAATGGAAAAATTAATTTGATCTTTACGTACAGAAAAGATCACTTGTTCGAAGAAGAAAAAAATATAGTCTACATCTTAGGAAAAACTTATCTATCGATGTACCTACTTACGAAAAATATCCCCTGATCTACATACGGCAAGTCATGGGAACTCTCACTCAGATCGACCACATATCAATGGATCCAAATCTTTGCTGGAATTCAAGCTATCCCCTCATTCAATCCGATTCAAACAGATTTAAA
>NW_007503976.1:0-258 GCF_000475195.1 Diaphorina citri
AGTCCTTAAGACTATTTGGAATAGTCTTACTTTCCGTACTGGACTGAAACTGGAGACTGGAAAGGAACTCAAGACTATTTGATCTATTTGTGTTGTATAAGAGTACTGTAGCAAATTGGGAGCCCATAAACTAATCAATCATCGTTTATAATGTTTATATATTATGCTGAAGATGTTCTCAAGACATGTAACAAATCTATTTTTTTTTTTTTTAATGTTACTACTGGGATTCGAACCGCAGTCCATCTCACAATAACC
>NW_007503977.1:0-258 GCF_000475195.1 Diaphorina citri
TCCTCCCATTGGTGAAATCTCTCATTAAGTCGTTGGTGAAATCCACCATTATAGTGCTTTTTGTGTATGAAGTTAATCAAAATTTTGAAGCACACTATTACCCAATGTGCCCAGAGCTACTGAGCTGAAAATAGACTTTCGGGCCACCCTGTATGTACCCTTTGAACCTCTCACGACCCTTTTTTTTATTCTCCCATCCCAACCCCTTCTTTGAACTTTTACTCTCTCGTTTTCCCTTTTTTTAATTGATATACGATA
>NW_007503978.1:0-258 GCF_000475195.1 Diaphorina citri
CAAGATATTAATTATGTAAAACCTTGATTTTGAATAGTAATGTTTTGAAGTTCATCTGGTAATCATGGTATCAATTAATTTTGTGACTAGTGAACGCGGTAAAGAACTTTTAATTGATGATAGTTATCTAGGCGCACGGCAGTGCGCCAGTCCGAATTCCGGCCTGAGCACGCCAGTGTTTATATTACACGAAACATTTCGACGCATTTTTCATTTCTAGCTTTACCGGAAGGGGTAGAAAAAACGGTTTGAAAATCG
>NW_007503979.1:0-258 GCF_000475195.1 Diaphorina citri
AGGTGACTTTCGGATGATCTTATAGAGGGTTTCGTTCAGTGTATCAATGTGTATGAGGGGAATGAGGTTGTCACCGTTGTCAAACATCGGGGTGTCAGTCTCACATCGCCAAGTGTGGACGAAAAGAAAGTCCAATACCTCTTCTTCATGCCCGTACAGAACACCTGTAATGGTAATAAGTTTACTTTATTGGAGAAAATTAACATAAATCACAATTGATAGAGCAAAAAATAAGTACAAGTATTAAATGTAGGTACG
>NW_007503980.1:0-258 GCF_000475195.1 Diaphorina citri
AAAAGGTTTTTATTTTATTTTTTATGTAACTTCTAAAAATTTTCTGTACCTAATACCTAACACACAACACCTAGTTTAGGCTGTGGGAGTAAAAAAAAAAGAAAAAAAAAAAAATGCAAAGGGAATTTTTAGTCTCCTTCTGGCATTCGAAACGTTATATATGTACATAATATATTCAATTCTATTGTATGTTATGTCATTTCAGGTGTCCGCTCAGCACATGTGGTGTGAAGTTAGCCTCGCAGACCAGTCTGACCA
>NW_007503981.1:0-258 GCF_000475195.1 Diaphorina citri
GAAATTAAAATAGTAATTAATTATTAAATTTAATCAAATAATTATCTATCTATAGATGAACTTAACAGGATTGTCTAGCCACTCTAGTCCTATTTGTAGAGAAAAATATTCTTCATAGCGGCGTTAACCATAACTCCACCCTGTACAGTCAAAGTTGGTACAAAAAAATATGAGAGCTTTGGAGAGCAGGTCGTAAATTAAAATATTCAAGTAGTTAGAGGCGGTCGAGATATTTTAATTGTTATAAATATGTTACCA
>NW_007503982.1:0-258 GCF_000475195.1 Diaphorina citri
AAGAAGAAAGTATAAAGTAACGGGCAAAATAGAATTTATACTGGATGGTCGTGGTGGTGCGATATCTGAGAGTCCGGGATTCGAATCCCGGTGGGGAAAGAAAAAAAGATTAGGTACATACTTTAAAGTAATGCTTCAAATAATAAACATGAAGACTAGACTAGAGGACGCATTTTTACTTACTTGCTAACATGTTTTACTTTTACTTGCTAACATGAAATTCGTTAATTGGTTTTTGGGCGCATTGGGCCTTCCAGA
>NW_007503983.1:0-258 GCF_000475195.1 Diaphorina citri
CTCTTTATATTAGCTTGGTATTTTATTATTCTGAAAGAGCATTGGAGCAATCATATGCAGACAGTTCCATGTTACATTAGGGAGTAATCATAATTATGATGTGTTGATTGGGGATAGTTGCATATGTAAAGTTTAAATGTTTTTTGTACACTGATTGGGTCATCTAAAAAATCCTATACCATCATAGCTTAAACAATCAGTCGTCATATTCATTTGGTCCCCACAGGCACAGGGCTCACAAGAGCCCCCTTTAAGCTG
>NW_007503984.1:0-258 GCF_000475195.1 Diaphorina citri
GTAACAATCGGAATAGAAAATGTGTGATCACTTGATCAGTTGAAAAATAATAACTGTAGCAGTAACAGAAGAAATAAGTTGAACAACGTACGTAAATTAAGGTACCTACCTACTTATTTAAGGTCTGGCCTAACTGATCGCGGACTATTCTGCGTGAGAGCAGTATTTTTATTTTTTACTTTTTTCCATAGAGTTATTTCGAAAGTCCATAAAAATAAATTCTAAAAAAATAATCAAGTCGAAATCGTGGATCGAGAG
>NW_007503985.1:0-258 GCF_000475195.1 Diaphorina citri
CAATGCCAAACCTCAGGGAGGTCAAGATATACTGTCCATGGTGGGACAACTCATCAAGAGCAAGAAGACAGAAATTACGGGTAAAACGAGCTTGAATTTCAAGTAGCCTATGTGACCTTTAGTACTACCTTTTAAATAGGATAAGAACCAAATTTGGTAAATGTGGAGACCTAATGTTTTAATGGGGAATAAATCCCTCCCCCGCGTGCAATAATTGTGGTGCACCTAAACAGACCATACACCACATTGTGATGGAAT
>NW_007503986.1:0-258 GCF_000475195.1 Diaphorina citri
TTCATCAAGCTATTCGACAAAGAAAATTTACGTATGTACGAGTATGCTCTTTGAACTTTCGTAATTTAGTCTAAGTGCCTACCTACCTGGGACTAAATTTTTTCGTGTGTTTACGAAAGGAATAATTACTGTCGTTTGTTGATAAATAAATAATTGCTCATAAGATTGAGTAGGTACCTGGCCATTTACGTATTTTAGAAGAGTGTGTACCTATTTTTGGCTAGGTGGAATAGAATACCAATGGTATAATTCTCTCAA
>NW_007503987.1:0-258 GCF_000475195.1 Diaphorina citri
AACGAACATTATCCCATTAGGATAAAATCCGCCCCGGGCGGGAATCGAAACCGCGGCCTAGCGCTTACAAGGCAGACGTACTACCAACTAAGCTAACTAGGTTGGCCTCTAAAAACCTAAGTCGTTGCTCTTTGAGATTACCTTTTCTACACCGATGTCGAATTTGGACAATTTCTCCTAAAGGCTTGGTTGAACACCCTGTATATAACATAGGCAAAGTGAAGTAGGGGGGGAGCATACTATTTAGAACCCCGCAGA
>NW_007503988.1:0-258 GCF_000475195.1 Diaphorina citri
ATAAATATAAGATTACAAAGGAAAAAACAAATGGAAATTACAAATAAGGTAAGGATAAGGTATAGAATAACAAAAGAAGATATATAAAGGAGTAAATAAATATGTAAAAAGGTAAGGTATATAAAGGATGGAAAGAAAAAGAGAAAAAAAAAAAAAGAATAAAAAATAAAAAAATATAAGTAAAAAGGGCCTAATGGTTCATGGCATTAACCTCTGCACTGGTAGAAAGTGAAGAGGTAGCATGAACATTTTGGTCAT
>NW_007503989.1:0-258 GCF_000475195.1 Diaphorina citri
TGTTGTAGACGTTGTTTACTTGAACGTGATTACGTTCCTGTGACGGTTGTGATAAGGGAATCAAATGATGCTTGTCGGTAAGAGTGAGTGATCAACGGGTTGGATGACTTTGAAAGTGGGTTTCAAACTTAAAAGTGGGCTTCAAAAGCTCGAATTTCACTTGTTTAGAGCGGAGATTTGCGACGTGCCTTGATGCAAGGAACTCATTTACCGAATTTCATCAAAGTCGGACCAGGCAATCGCGATTTATAGCGGAAC
>NW_007503990.1:0-258 GCF_000475195.1 Diaphorina citri
ACTCACGCTCAGACCATCTCAACGTGGGTGGCGGAAAAAGCTTCAGACCGCGGTCTCAGACGGTCTGACCGTGAATGGCTGGCATAGATCTCTCTTGAACAGGTTAACTTTTAACCTTTTAAGTACTTTCCTTATCCTATAGGAAGGAAAGTAATGTAATCGGGTCAAATTTTTCAATCACATCCTGAGAATAATAATCTCAGTCATTATCAATGCATCGCAAAGATATGAAAGGGGTTAACACATAACCTGGGGAGA
>NW_007503991.1:0-258 GCF_000475195.1 Diaphorina citri
ATCGAGAAAATAAGCTCCGAACAAAAATCGAAAGATGACTTGGATAGGGATGACTATCTGGACATCCGAGCCATGAAGCTGCAGACTGTTGTCAAACAGATAGGGAAAAGGGAAAAGGAAATCCCCGAGTTCAGTTATATTCATTTACTAATCGAGGTTCCGTTCACTGTTCACCTTTACGACAAAGAACAGGTTGAAATAGTTCGAATCTTGAAAAATTTCCCTGTACATCCTATTACTGTTCACATAGATGCCACT
>NW_007503992.1:0-258 GCF_000475195.1 Diaphorina citri
GTGTACCGGTAATAATGCCGGTATGAAGGCGGCATGTTGATACCAAGAGCGAGAGAGCTCTGTGTTCCTTGCTGTTTGGTATTGGAGGGGAAATTTCTCAGCACGCCGACCATACACGGAGCGGAAAATTTGGTCGCTGTGGTTTATACTTAAGTGTGTTGCTTTGTTTCCACTTTGGTTTGCTTTTATTGCTGTGTTCACTCATAGTCGACGGTCGATCGATGATTGAAACCTCGACAACATAGCACCTCGTCGACC
>NW_007503993.1:0-258 GCF_000475195.1 Diaphorina citri
AACTGTAACCTGTACCTAACTGCTAAAACCTTATCATCCCGAAAGCGTAGAGAGAAAGAAGACAGAATAGGAGAAAGCCAGTCGTTCCGAGAACGAACCTTACCTGTTTCGAATAAAATACACACTGAGCGGAAATCGAAAGCACTAACAAGGTAAACCTCCAAGCTATGTATAACTATTTTTTTTTTGGGAGTCCAAAATAGGACGTGTACCTACTTTATTAAACCTTTATGCATAAAAAGAAAAACATCATCAGAA
>NW_007503994.1:0-258 GCF_000475195.1 Diaphorina citri
AATTTTTGGAAGTTCTTTTGTACTTCAAGGTATAATTCAATATATCGATGGAAATCTAACAAATGCGTCGTCCAGAGAATGTCTGACCTAAAGTCCACTATACAATTTGATATCATCTCACGTAAAAAATAAAGAATTAACATATAGAGCACAATTGCAGGAGTGGAAACGATAATTACCTATTACACAAAGGAAAAATAAATAATCGATTTTTTTGCATTACAAATCGAGCATTCGTTTCATGATAATCGATTTATT
>NW_007503995.1:0-258 GCF_000475195.1 Diaphorina citri
TACGTACTCGCCTCACAATGCAGAGGTCAGGATGAAATGTCTTCGAGTACTTGGTCATCTGATGGCGGCGAATGATTGCAGACATATTGTATCCAAGGTAAGTAAGGGTGCTTTGAGCTTCTCATGGTAGCGAAGGGCCCGGGTTTGATTTTCGGTGGGGTCGAAGTTTTTCCGGCTCTATGCCTCGGTGGTGTAGTGGTCAAAGCGCTCGCCTGGTAAACAGGAGAGCGTGGGTTCAATCCCAGCCGAGGTATGGAA
>NW_007503996.1:0-258 GCF_000475195.1 Diaphorina citri
CAAAACATCTAGACAAGAACCAGACCAGATGACTTGTTCAGAGCAATCTAACCTATTTATATGCAAAATTCCGCCCATTACATCATTCACAGTTTAACTTAGGTCAGTATACTAGTCATAAGCGTACAGGCGATTTACCATGTATCTTCTACCCATATGATAACGCTCCATGTATATCTGCTTGTATATGATAATTATCTGATAGGTAGCTTTAACATGAAGTGTACCTGTCTGTGCTATTACTCTTACTACATCGTC
>NW_007503997.1:0-258 GCF_000475195.1 Diaphorina citri
TCATTATTTATAACCGAGTGTCATAAATATTCCGACATAAGTATTTTATGACGTTTATATGGAGTTTGGACCTTGGAGTATTGGGACTTCATTTGTCACGGGACGATAATTATTTAATGTGTTTTGGAGGTTGACGCCTTGCCCACTGCATTTAAAGAACTTACCAGTCACTAGTGGTTCTCAGTTCGACCCGACTTGAGTGGGAAAAGACAAATCAAAAGAAGAAGAAGACTAGTGCTTCAGTTCCTATCCATTTCT
>NW_007503998.1:0-258 GCF_000475195.1 Diaphorina citri
TACACCTGAACATTTTGATTGAGTAAAAGTTTTATATATAACAATAATAATTATTAGGTAATTAGGCTCATAGGACTACGTCTGGCTGAGGGACTATGTCTGGCTGAGGGACCATGTCTGGCTGAGGGACCATGTCTGGCTGAGGGACTATGTCTGGCTGAGGGACTATAAACAGAGAGAAGATCAGCGTCTAGCTAGGGGACTATAAACAGGGAGTAGACTAGTCCAAATTTCCTCACGCTATATCAATAGCGAAGG
>NW_007503999.1:0-258 GCF_000475195.1 Diaphorina citri
TTCTATCTTCTGGAAAAGTCCTTTTAAAAGCGTGTGGGGTTGCATACTTCAAAACCCCAAAACTCTCTCTCTCTCTCTTCACTATGGTACAGAATACCTATGTACAAATTAGGGTTCTTTATAATATTATGTATAGCAGAGGGTGTGTGTCACCTTATTTTGACCTCCGTATGGGTAACATTGAAATACAGTCGAACCTGGATAAAGAGCAATCCAAGGGACCGGCAATATTTTGCTCTTTATAGAGGTTTGCTCTTT
>NW_007504000.1:0-258 GCF_000475195.1 Diaphorina citri
AAATTGTACATGGTTAACTGCGGTTCAGGACGGGCCAATTGAACATGGTTAAAGACCATTATACCCGGGTGTATGGCAGAAAAATAACTTTTCTTTCTTTCTTTATTCTACCATCACCATTCGGCTACAGCTGAAGCCACTACAACAACAACATTTGTAAAGGTTTCTCATCGTGAAGGACTTTTTCAACTTCACCACAAACAAGTCATACTTTCTCAGGTCACCTCGGGTTGCTCAAACTTTACAGAGAGGCTCCAA
>NW_007504001.1:0-258 GCF_000475195.1 Diaphorina citri
TCATAAAGATGAATTATTTACCCTATATGTGCTGTATGCTCGTCTTTTTATACAGGGTGAACAAGCTGGTAATGCATTGATTTTGTTGTCTCCGTTCATCTGACATAGTGTAAACTTTTGTTTCTGCATAATTATGTCAGTCCAATTCTTTTATTTATGCTTATGTCATTCATTAGTGGCTGCGTAATCTTGTCAGTGTTTTTTTTTTTTACCCAAAAGATTCAAACTTGATATAAAGACTGACGGATTGACTCAAAA
>NW_007504002.1:0-258 GCF_000475195.1 Diaphorina citri
TCATCAGCAGAAAATGAATTGCGTGGAACCACCCTTTACCACTGCAAAGGTCTATGTAAATTGCAAAGGACACACCAAAAATACCAATTTAAATGCTAGTTACTGGAAAATATGAGGAGCAAACACTCATTTTTACTCGCACACAAGAAAATCCCCTACATTCAAGAGCGATTTTTTTTACAATGAAAGGGAAAGCAAGACATGCAGCGAAAATGAATGGTAACGCTTTAATTAGCCACATTTTATTATTCTCACTCA
>NW_007504003.1:0-258 GCF_000475195.1 Diaphorina citri
GGTATTCATAATAAGTACCACACATGGCCTTGCTGCTTAGCGTGTAAATAAATAAATAAATAAAATAAATAATAATAAGTACAAACGGTAGGTAGTGTGGGTACCCTACACCCTTCTCTTTAATCATGATGTAATATGAAATATGAATACCTACATCAGGTGCCTGTGCAATTTCCACTTAGGCATCATATTCCCGTTTCTCTATAGGTAATACCTACCTAAAGGTAACTGCCTGCCTGTTGATTTTATGATCAAATT
>NW_007504004.1:0-258 GCF_000475195.1 Diaphorina citri
TTATCAGCAGCTGTTTCATTTCCAATATCGGTTTCAATGTTTCATTTTTGCGATGTCTTCATTTTCTCCTCTTCCGCTTCCTCCTCCTCCTCCTCCTCCTCCTTTTTCTTCTTCTTCTTCTTTTTCATGATTAGTGGATGTCCACTTCCACATACATATCTAGAGTTGGATATGGGAACCTGAAAAAGAAGATGGGTTTTTTGATTAGGTACCTATACCTACCGATTTTACAAGAAGTTTAGTGAATATGTATGTAAT
>NW_007504005.1:0-258 GCF_000475195.1 Diaphorina citri
GAGCAAGCGATGTGCCGTAGCTATCGTTGCTCTCTAGGTCTGAAACAAGGGAGCGGTGAAATTTGAGAGGGAGTCAAATTAGAGCGCTCAAAAATTGGCGCGAACTATTGGTAGCGTAACTTTATTTTTACAAATGAAAAATAAATGGAATCGAGGTTTCCCTCTAAGAATTAAGGGAAATAAAGTGATTTCGACGTCAACTGTGAAATTCGAATTGCCAAGAAAGTGTTGCTTCCAACTTTCAAGTTACTGAGGTTA
>NW_007504006.1:0-258 GCF_000475195.1 Diaphorina citri
CTAATTTTCATTTCTATGGTTGGTAGGGTACTTTTAATTAATTGTTCCATATCTGGCACAACATGAAATATAGGGTTAGGATAAAGTTCGCCCCGATCGTGAATCGAACCCACGAACTATCGCTTACAACACAGACGCGTTACTCTCCACCTCCAAGATAACTAACCTGGCACTACCTATCTAGTTTTTACTTTCCTTATCCTATAGGAAGGAAAGTAATGTAATCGGGTCAAATTTTCGATGGTCAGTTTTTAGTGT
>NW_007504007.1:0-258 GCF_000475195.1 Diaphorina citri
AATCGGTAGATACCTACAAGGTCCAAGGTAGAAAATTTCCCATTCCTACCTCTATTCAATCAGAATTCGATAAGTTTAATGCCTTTATCCACCTAAACATGACTTCATTTCAAACTATGAAACCAATTTTTTGGGGGGTACGAACCTACTTGGACAGGATTTTCCGGGCTCCCATCATACTTAGGTACCACTGTTAGGTTCTGAAATGATATTCCGCGAATTTGATTAGACGTTCACCTCCAACTCTTATCTTTTGAT
>NW_007504008.1:0-258 GCF_000475195.1 Diaphorina citri
GATATTGAGGACTACTTACTTACAATATTATTTAATATAAATTTTTGGAGTTTTTTTCCCCTAAAACTTCCTTATAACCTCCAATGTCATTGGTCATTATTACCAAATGAATGAGGACATCATGAATATTTCCGCGCTTTCGGAACGCGGAGCGCAGCTTTTGCGCAAACCTGCCTCCTAGGGGGTCCAGACGGACGAAACCGCCCTGGCGAGCGCAGAGCGTTGAGATTTTCTATTCGGACATACACAAAAAGCCCA
>NW_007504009.1:0-258 GCF_000475195.1 Diaphorina citri
CCTCGGCTGGGATTGAACCCACGCCCTCCTGTTTACCAGGCGAGCGCCTTGACCACTACACCACCGAGGCAGGTATTAAAAACAAGTTTCGAGGAGGGAGAATGAAAAAAAAGTTTTCTACTTTTCCCAAGAAGAAATGGAGGACGAGGAGAAGGGAAACGGAGGGACAGAAAGGAAGAGAGGGGGTTTAAAGAAGCAAGAAGGGAGGGAGAGTAGGAGGCAGAGGGAATATTAAGGACTAAGGGAGGGAAGCCGGGA
>NW_007504010.1:0-258 GCF_000475195.1 Diaphorina citri
CGCTCAGAGCGTCTGATAGTTGAGACCTTGGTCTTGAGCGGCAGAAGATATTTTTGCTTGATGGGTCTCTACATTTTCATAGGTTCGGTTTCGCAGGCGACTACGCTCTACTGGAAGCCGCGCATCTACGCTTCCACGTGAGACAAGCCCAAGAGCCCGTTTTTACTTGTCTTTGGTGGAAAAAAATCGTGTCGTGTGTAGTAGGAACACCCTCTTTAAACTACATTGCCTACAAGACACCCGACACTCGAAAATCGG
>NW_007504011.1:0-258 GCF_000475195.1 Diaphorina citri
AAAAATAATAATAATAATAATAATTAAAAAAAAAAAATCAAATTCTGTGAAAAGATTATTAAATTTGATAGAGGAAACTGAAACTGCCAAGGTCTTATTGTCGAGAAATCAAAGAAAGAAAGAGCACAGGATAGGAGAAAGTGTTAGCCGTTCCCAGAACAAACCTAACAAATAAAGTTCCCAGAGCCAGCCTAGTTAGCTTAGTTGGTAGTGCGTCTGCCTTGTAAGCGCTAGGCCGCGGGTTCGATTCCCGCCCGG
>NW_007504012.1:0-258 GCF_000475195.1 Diaphorina citri
ATAGGGAGGGAGGGAAAAAATAGAGGGAGAGAAGGAGAGAGGAAGGAAGAGGGAGAATTTCGGCGGGACTTTGGTACGCGAAGGAGAGAGGGGAGGAAAGGGAGAGAAATGCAAAATGCTACTTATTGTTACTATGCCATTACAAAAGTACATTCCGGTCTCGCGAAATAATTTTTTACTACCATTTTTCCCCCCATTACTTTTTCTTCTTCTTCTTCTCCTCCTCATCCGCTTCCTCCTTCTTCTTCTTCTTCTTCT
>NW_007504013.1:0-258 GCF_000475195.1 Diaphorina citri
CAGTACTGGACCTTATCCTAAGTAAGCCCCCGAGTCTACAATCTCACATTGTTAGGCACTTTGGCAGCTGGGAGGGTAGAGTGTCTGCCTTGTAAGTGCTAGGTCATGGGTTCAATTCCTGACTGGGGTGAATTTTACCCTAAACAGATCAGTAAGGTTTTTTCTTGGAGCTACTTGATCAGAACTTGGCAATTACAGCTAGCTCTTTTTAACATCTTCAAAAAAGCACTTTGTACTTCTGCACAAGCACAGATGGAT
>NW_007504014.1:0-258 GCF_000475195.1 Diaphorina citri
CTCGGTGGTTCTACCTATCGACTGATCTAACCACGGTCCTGGGTTCATGGTTTTGGTTTAACGTGTCACGTGGCCTTGTCAATTCATGATCGATATCTAGGTTGATTTAGAGCAAGTTTGGTTTGTGGTTTTACGTGATAAATATTCAACTACCTAATGAAAATAAAAGGTTTTTTTTTCAAGAGGTTTGACAGAGGGAACTTTAACTGCTATGGTCTTATCGTCCCGAAATCGAAGAGAGAAGGAAGACAGGATAGG
>NW_007504015.1:0-258 GCF_000475195.1 Diaphorina citri
CTCCTCCTCCTCCTCCTCCTCTTTTTCCTCCTTCTCTGTTTACCTCTTCTTCGGTTCTTCTGTTAAAACCACAGTTCACAAGCAGATTTTCCATGTCACCTAGCGTGGGTGAAATTTCCCAAACTCTCACTCTAACATTGGTGGTTTACCAGAGTGCAGTGTCTGGCTGTAAGCTTGGTACTTGGTATAGACAGGTAAGTGTAGGTAGGTATAAATATGGTGGTATGCTTACCACATCCAAATATCTATAAAAGGGAA
>NW_007504016.1:0-258 GCF_000475195.1 Diaphorina citri
AAAAAAAAAAAACAAACCTAAATTCATTTGTGGGAGAATAACCTAATGTCCAAGTTGAAACCAAACACTTAGAAATAGAAACACTAGTATGGACCCTACAAAGTTAGATTACCTATTTGTTTTTTTTCAATAGCAGTTGGGCTGTTAATAAATGAAAGTACTTACCAAAATGTATAGTTAAGCATAAAAAAGACCCCGCCAAGTCGTTCCTCCCAAAATAAATCAAGTGCCACAAAAAATAAACAAAACTCCATCCCA
>NW_007504017.1:0-258 GCF_000475195.1 Diaphorina citri
CCCCCCCCCCCCCCCCCCCCCAACTGCGGTCTACAATGTACATTGTATGTAGGTATAGGTACTTACAATGTAGGTACTTTGTAGGGCAAATATTTTGAAGTACATAGTTTAACTTTTCATCTTCTTTGAACTTTTCACCTTCTTTACTCTCGTCTTCATCGCCTTCTTCTTCTTCTTCTTCATCGTTCTCTTCTTTATCTTTCTCTTCCTCTTCTTTCTCCTGATTCTTCATTTTCCCCTTTTCTCTCTTTTTTTCCT
>NW_007504018.1:0-258 GCF_000475195.1 Diaphorina citri
GACTATGTGTGGACACACCTTTAGTCAATCGATTTCGTTACCATTCGCCTTTCTCTCATTTCCAGGTCCTCTATTGAACGGCAATCGACGGGTGTACTTCCACGCTCTGGCCAGTGTCAAGGAGGGTTGGACCCTGGCTTCTGTGTTGCTCAACCAGACACTGCTCGAGAACAGCCTGACTCCGACCAATCTGTTCAAAATGTCTGACTATGGCCGGAATTCTCAAAGTACAAGTGAAGTGATGAGTGACGAGGGAGT
>NW_007504019.1:0-258 GCF_000475195.1 Diaphorina citri
TGTTCAAATTGATCTTAGCAAAGCATTCGATAGAGTAGACCATAATATTCTACTAAAAAAACTAGAAATTATGGGATTCAGGGGAACAATTAATGATCTCTTGAAATCCTACCTTCAAAATAGAAAACAGAGAATAGTGTGTAAAAGAAGTACTCAAGAAGAGCAAGACAAAAACAGTACCATAAATAATAATATGAATCTAAAAACTAACAACAAAAACAAATGCCGAGAACATAAAGAAAATATTGTAGAAAGTTT
>NW_007504020.1:0-258 GCF_000475195.1 Diaphorina citri
TTGAGAAACAACACTTTTAATAGTTCTGGTCCTTATTCTACGAACCAGTTGCATTTCTCAAAGTCCTCATTTCGAGCAGAAAAAATAAGGTAAATAGTGGGGGGTGCGGATTCGTTCGTGGAACAGGACACTGATATGTATCTTGGAAATTATGGCAACATTACAATCACGTTATTTTCGACAACCATGTCTATTTGTCTCATTTGTTTACATAGCTGAAACGTCTTCCGCTTTGGCAGACGAGTTTTTTGATTCCTC
>NW_007504021.1:0-258 GCF_000475195.1 Diaphorina citri
TCTGCTAATACATTTGACATGGAATAATACATGTGTAATATAACTAATTTTTAAACATACGTATTAGTATGGTATAATCTCCACATTTATTACACACATTGCCATATTATGTCCTGTCTGGGTATAGTAGCCTAAGTATCTAATCCAATAGTGTACCTATTTCTCTCCCCCTTGAATAAGTAGGCATCTCTACCTACTATCTACGTGTATTAATCACGTGTAAATCGCGTTTTATTTCCTATTAAGATATCTAATCAA
>NW_007504022.1:0-258 GCF_000475195.1 Diaphorina citri
GAGATATAAGGTAAAAAAGTAAAAATCAGCAGGTACAAGTTAGCTATGTTAAAGTGAGGTAGTGCAATAGTCCTTAACTAAAATGGACGCGGCACAGAAGGGATCAGGAAACATAATAATAGCTATGTTAAAAATCCTCAAGTCTAGAAGAAGAAAAAAGATCCGAACTTTGGTGCGAACAAATGGATTTGACCATGTATTGTGACGTGGGTGTTCTTGCTCAACATAAAATTAAGGAAAATAATAATGATAGTAATG
>NW_007504023.1:0-258 GCF_000475195.1 Diaphorina citri
CCAAAAAAAGGAAAAAAAAAAAAAAAAAAAAAACAACAACAACTTATGAGTCCCATGACTCAATAATCCAATCCTTGTTCGAATTATCTAGTAGGCTTTATAGAGCACACAGTAGGTACCTACTCTGTTTCCATGAAAGATGTGAAGCCAAGTACCCTCAAAGCTCACATATGAGGACATGTCGTTTGTAGACGACATGTCACAAGCCAAGGGGAAAGAAGAATGAGAAAAAAGGAAGAGGGAGGAGGAGGAGGAGGA
>NW_007504024.1:0-258 GCF_000475195.1 Diaphorina citri
GTATATTGAAGGGCAGGATTTTTAACCCATAGATACCTATTAGTTATGAAAACAAGAAAAGTAATAAAATCAATGAAAAGAAAATAATAATATTATTATACAAACAATGATTGGAGAAAGCTTAAAGAAACGAAAACAATGAAAAGAACAAAGTATGCGAAGAATGGGAATAGAAGAATTGTGCGTGAAGTTAGCACCACAACTTTTGCTGCGAATTTGTACCAAAGCCCATCATTTAGTACCCATTTTGTTCCATCA
>NW_007504025.1:0-258 GCF_000475195.1 Diaphorina citri
AGTCGGTCTTATCGGTCGAGGGAGTGTGATCACGAAACTTATCGGTGACGTCTTAGGTTCCAACTCATCCCATCGCTGCTATCGTTATCTCTTCCGTGGTTCGATGGCATGAGTTGTGGCCTCGGATCGTCCTATCTTAGCCTTGTGATCTAGACTTCGGTCTGTTATCTTCGGTTCTGTTGATGTCAGACTTTGGGCCCTGCTACACAAAATAGGTATTTCAGAATATTACGATATCAGCAGGGATAAAACACCTAA
>NW_007504026.1:0-258 GCF_000475195.1 Diaphorina citri
TTGTAAATTTCTGTCGCGAGATTTGTAAATTTGTGTTTTTTTTTTCGAGGAGTAGGAGGAGAGGGACAGTAGATGGTAGAAGTTGAGAATGTGGTATGTAGTATGTGGTTTGATTGAGGAGCGAAGTTGGAAAGAATGTCTGCGTTTCTGCGACTGAGGTCCCCGTAAAACAGCCTGTACCCCGCTCCAAGTCCCAACAGAAAAGATTCGATGGCTTGTTATTTTCGTTGTGTAAAGTTTGGACATCTTTGGGGCAAG
>NW_007504027.1:0-258 GCF_000475195.1 Diaphorina citri
GGATTGAACCCACGCCCTCCTGTTTACCAGGCGAGCGTCTTGACGACAACACCACGGAGGCAGGAAAATAAACTGAGCCCAGTCTATAGGCGGTAATGGAGGGAGGAAAGAAACGGCGGAAGGCAAAAACGGCGAGTACAGAAAGAGACGTTGGCTCGGCAGTAAACCGAGTCAACAAAGCACTGGCGGTAGAATGAGAAATGGCGATGACCAGGCTTGCCTGGTTCAAGAATTCCATGGCGGTAGAAAAAGATCGTG
>NW_007504028.1:0-258 GCF_000475195.1 Diaphorina citri
TTTTGTTTCTACCTTTGTACGCCATATGAGCTCACGTCACGTGAGGGCCGTGTGGTTCTACCTCTACCTTCTCCAATAGCCATCTGTTTTTCTGTTACAGCTACTTCTGAAACCAAAGTTCAGCTCAATAGAGAAAATCAAGACCATCGGGAGTACCTACATGCTGGCTTCCGGGCTGAGACCTGGCTTGGAAGACCAACCAGGGGTAAGTAGGAGCATACCCCCCTTATTTTAAGAGTTTGGATAGAGGGAACTGTA
>NW_007504029.1:0-258 GCF_000475195.1 Diaphorina citri
GTATCGTATTGTAAACAATAGAAGCTTGACTTTTGTTTACATACAACATAGTATTCTTTTGTTACAGTTGCTGCAATTCTTGTTCTTCCTCTTTTTTGTCTACTTCCTTTTCTTCTTGTCCCTCTTCCCTTTCTCTTTCCCCCCTGCTCATTCGTCTCCTTTTGCAACTGCTTCAGCCTATTTATCTTCTTTCCCTTCTGCTTTTCCAACTTCTTTTTCTTCTTCTCCTCCTCATTCTTCTTCCTTTTCTTTTTTTTT
>NW_007504030.1:0-258 GCF_000475195.1 Diaphorina citri
ATTGTATTTTCTCATGTAAAACTTCCAGCAATATCCTTCGTATATTTTACACTTCATATTGCTTCTACCCAAGTTTCAACAAAATCTGCTGCCTAGTGCTAATAAGTTGGGTTAGAATGTAGAATGGATAACACCAACGCATGTAGGAAACATGCTAACACACAGAACACAAGGGCTAGGTGGTAAGGGTCCGGCTATGTTTCTAACATTAATATCATCTGTGTTGCTGTGTGGCTGGTGCGTTCCTGTGTTTATTTC
>NW_007504031.1:0-258 GCF_000475195.1 Diaphorina citri
AAAGAATATGCAATACTAAAAGACATTGATCACAGTGGCCGTTTTATTGGTTCAATAAAATTCATGAGGATTACAACATAATTGGTACTCTCGTACGACATTAAATTGAACCGAGTACCAATAAAATAGTTACTTGTGTGTATGAATGAATGGAAATTGGTTCACACTGAAGACCGAACTGTTTTTAGAAAGCGTAAGGTCAGTGACGATCTGCTGGATTTCAGGTTGCTGAAGAATTGAAGATCTTATGAGAAAAAT
>NW_007504032.1:0-258 GCF_000475195.1 Diaphorina citri
TACTATTCTCTTCCAAGTCCAAAGTTCAAACACCTTTCTTTCTATCTCTATCGCCAGGAGAACCAAGAATTAATCTGGTGGTTTCAGGTCCGCCCTGGTACTATACGTAAATCTGCCCACACACAATCGAGTTCTCTTTCTAGGTCTTAAGGCGCTTCTACAATACCGTCGAGTAATTGCGATCGACATCGATTGGAACCCATAGGTATAGGTAGGAACTTCCTAGTAAGAAGGTAAGATCAAAGGATTTTGGTGAAA
>NW_007504033.1:0-258 GCF_000475195.1 Diaphorina citri
TACCAAACTGTTTTACAAATGGTGTTCTTCCGAGTCAATTTTATTTTCTGTCGCTGCCGTTGGAATTCGAACCTCAGTCTCCCGAGTTACGAATCCATTGTCTTCATAACTGTACTGATAGGACCTGACTATTTAGAATTCTTCCATTTGTGAGCTACCCTGTTTATTTTTTCTTCTTTATAAAATCAAGGCTCCGTAAATTAAAACTCTGTGAGTCATTTGAATAAGGACTAGGGGAAGAGAGACCTCAGCAGCACT
>NW_007504034.1:0-258 GCF_000475195.1 Diaphorina citri
TGTCGAGGCAGTGTGGACGGTTCAGTCGACATCGATCGACAGCCGGTTGACCATGTGTGGACACACGTTAACATCTTGTCTGATTCAATAAACTGTCAATGGGCAAACCAAATATTGGGCATTTATGTTATAAATAAAACAAAAGATTGTTTCTCCCAAGGGCTATAATGAGGGAAGCAACCTCCGTGGCCGAGTAGGTATCACACTAGACTTGCACGCCGGAGGTCCCGGGTTCGATTCCCGGCGTGGTCGATGTTA
>NW_007504035.1:0-258 GCF_000475195.1 Diaphorina citri
ATGTTGAACAATACAAAAATAGGTACTTTTCTGCACGGTGGTCCCTCTAGGGACCACTTTTTTAAATTTGCACTTACATTAAATCAATAAAGTAAAATGAAAACTTTATACACGGAACTGAAAGTTTATAAGTCTTAGCTTTAATTTAGCTCATTTTGAAATCAAATTCACAACTAGTTTAAAAGTTATTAGTCATAACATAATTGAAAACACACTACAGTATCACGCGCCGAACAAAACAAACAATAACACCCGAAC
>NW_007504036.1:0-258 GCF_000475195.1 Diaphorina citri
TGATGATTATATGATTACAGCAATATGACTTTTGCAATATGCTATGTGATGAAAATGAGAAGCAAAAGAATAGCTTGATTCTCATGAGAGATTCTCATGAGAAACGTTTTGTAGGTGTTGACTGGATAAGATGTTTCTAATCATGTCGGTAAATTCATTCAGAGAAAAAAATACAACACAAATTTTCCTACATTTTTAAATTCACACATTGTCATAGCTGTAATACCTTCTTTGGCCACAATCATTTATCTGTGTAAC
>NW_007504037.1:0-258 GCF_000475195.1 Diaphorina citri
GGCAAATTGGAACGCTCAAACATGTAGACCTGGGCAAGTGTTCGTCACATGTGTTTGAGAATTTGAAAGACCATCTGAGTCAACTGTTGTCCCTGAGTGCCACTTTGCATAGGTGAGTTGTGTGGTGAATCTTACTTAACATATTGTTTAAATTTAAAAGAAACAACTAACGATAAAGAAAATGTAGCTCACAAAATTTCGCCTGCGGCGCTGTTCCTCATTTCGCCCCTTTTCATGTTAACCTTCAATGGGAAGAAG
>NW_007504038.1:0-258 GCF_000475195.1 Diaphorina citri
TTTTGCGATTATGTTCGCGGATTTGGCAATTATGTTCGCAGATTCGCGTCCCGAATCGACATTTTGGATATTTGGCAAACCTATGTAAGGCACAATTCTGTGTGTTGACTTTTGTTATTATTTGAAGAGGTCCGTTTAAGGATGTACTAGGATCAAAAGTGCCACTGATTCTAGGCAGTAATTTGGTTCACTAACTGTAACCTATTCAATTCCATCGGATTCTATTTAAGAGACTGATTTTCATTATACTCCTTAAAT
>NW_007504039.1:0-258 GCF_000475195.1 Diaphorina citri
ATTCTATTTACATAGTAAATTTACTAGTACCCAAGTTACCATTAGTAAACCTAACCCTCCCTCGCTGGGAGGTATTTATTTTGCAGTTCAGCAAAACAAGTAGTAGGGGGAAAAAATATAAAATTCAACGACTATTAAAAATCAAAGTTTAGTCACGTAGATTTCAATGGTTAAAATTAGCTACCGTTAACACCTTAAATGCCAACGATATTTCAGCGGTGAATATGAAGGCAACTGCTGAGTAAAAAGGTGAAAATA
>NW_007504040.1:0-258 GCF_000475195.1 Diaphorina citri
GTTTTTTTTTTTTTTTTTTTTTTTTTTTTTTTTTTTTTTTTTTTTTTTTTTTTTTAACATCAGTTTTTGAAATGGTCCTATTTTTAAAAGAAGAAAATTTCCCTGTTGTGTACGGAAATGGATCCTGTAGGTACCTACCATACATATTAAATCTATAAAGCTGCCAGCCTAGTTAGCTTATAGTTGGTAGCGCGTCTGCCTTGTAAGCGCTAGGCCGCGGGTTCGATTCCCGCCCGGCGCGGATTTTATCCTGATGGG
>NW_007504041.1:0-258 GCF_000475195.1 Diaphorina citri
CACGCCGAATCGAATGGTGAAACTTTTAGAACTGTCCGACTTACAGTTGAGAAGTTGCGGGTTCGATACTCCCCTGTGCTGCAAATGTAATAGAAAGTCGTGTGATGTTCACACCAGATTTTTTTTATTTATTTTTCAAGGGGTTTGATAGAAGGAAATATAACTGCTAAGGTCTTATCATCCCGAAAACGAAGATAGAACGAAGACAGGATAGGAGGAAGCCAGCCGTTCCGGCTTGTGTCCCCTGAGTCACTGTGA
>NW_007504042.1:0-258 GCF_000475195.1 Diaphorina citri
ATAACGGCAGGTTTGATGTCCACATCACAGGTTATAAGCCTCATTTAATGACTATTGGGAATACAGGGTAGGCAAAACACATTTATGCAACACGCGACGTTGCTAATAACTGTCTCTTCTCTTTCTTCTTATTCTGCCTTTTTATTGCAATGTAGGAATTCTAGGTACGATCACAAGTCACCGGTTATGGGTATCTACCTATACCAAAGTGATATTTACCTATGGGTAAGTAGACTGATATTTTCTTTGAACCTGATA
>NW_007504043.1:0-258 GCF_000475195.1 Diaphorina citri
CAGGTATTTGACGCGTTTGGTTTGCGTCCATGCCTCTATAATGAGAGGTTTGACCTCTTATTTCTTCTTGTACAGATATGGGGATTCTTCTTTCCAGAAGCTAAGATCGATGGCTGGAATATGTTCGTAGTCGTTACAGGCAAGCAGTGGGTTCCTGGAAACACAAGAGTTAAGAGTAAGTAAATGGGATTCAGTGCGTTTCACGTGTTAGGGTTCTGGAGATCCTGAGCTTAATTTCCGAGATCCTGAGCTTAATTT
>NW_007504044.1:0-258 GCF_000475195.1 Diaphorina citri
CATTTTCACAAAACACGATGCAAAAATGGTATTGCTGGCGCTACCTATCGGATTTCTTGTGAACCTAATTTTCTACATGCAACTCATGTAAGGTTGATGAAAAATGGGTTTTTTCGATGAAAATCTTTAGAATTAATGATCTTTTCCTGTGGAATAACAACAGAATATTCCTCTGAAACTACGTTTTATAGTAA
Organism: Diaphorina citri; assembly: GCF_000475195.1. NCBI lineage: Eukaryota > Metazoa > Arthropoda > Insecta > Hemiptera > Psyllidae > Diaphorina > Diaphorina citri. Next base: position 195 of record NW_007504044.1, read on the forward strand.
ATCTTCTCTTGCAAATGGTAAAATGCCATCTGTTTCGTAAAATCTTAAATCTGGTGAAAATGTT
>NW_007504045.1:0-258 GCF_000475195.1 Diaphorina citri
TAAATTTGTAGGCACCTCCTGGCCTTGTGTACTTTGCGGTTTTTTCAGGTAATCTCATTGCCTAGGTATATTATGTTCATCATTCATCAAATAGGTATAGATTCCTACATAAATCAATTTCTAGAAAATTTCTAGGCATAGTGAGTGGGTACCCATCACAATTACGTATGTACAAAGTACATAGAAGTAAGTATACTCGTATATAAAATTACCTAACAAGTCTAACAACACACTTATCCATCAAATTACTAGAGCTTA
>NW_007504046.1:0-257 GCF_000475195.1 Diaphorina citri
CAGAAGTCGGTGATCCTGTCTACAACTCATATCATTCAAAAATGTCTCAATATTGAATGAATGGCTTGCATAAATGCATATTGTTGCTATGCATATTTGTATTTACCTCAATAAAGAGAGATATTCTAATAATCCTGGAGTTAAACCCAAACCAAGAGAGATATTCTAATAATCCTGGAGTTAAACCTAAACCAAGAGAGATATTCTAATAATCCTGGAGTTAAACCTAAACCAAGAGAGATATTCTAATAATCCTG
>NW_007504047.1:0-257 GCF_000475195.1 Diaphorina citri
CTGTGTTATAATATTATACTAAACATAAATATGATTATGACAGTAAGAGTGTATGACTCATTACCTCATTACAGTTGTCAATCAGGTCAGGTGGCAGAGACATAGTAACCAACCCATAAGTAGATTCATGTCAATGGAAAATGACTACAAACAGAAGCTGTCACAAATGAACAGTGACGAGTGTTCTACACAAAAAGGAGCTTTCTTTTTCATTGTTGTGGCTTCTGAATAATTACCCACAACCATTAATGTCAGAG
>NW_007504048.1:0-257 GCF_000475195.1 Diaphorina citri
TAGCGAAGCTGTCGTCACAGACTTTAGCAGTTATACTTTGACGTGATTGACGTTAAGCGGTTAAGCATCTTTCAAAAAATAAATATGAAAATCTAATTTTTAAAAAAAATCTAAATCATGATTTATTTGTGGTGAAGCTGAGAGCTTCTTCACAATTTTTGTGGATATCACAGCATTATTAAGAGCCTCCTGTACTATTTCTGACATATCTATAATTTTTCTTTTTACTCTGGTAATGCCGCCACTGGTCGCTACTC
>NW_007504049.1:0-257 GCF_000475195.1 Diaphorina citri
ATCCGAGAATCTTGTTAAAATATCAAAAATATCAGAAGAAAATCAGAGTAGGTAGGTATATTGACTATACCGAAGTGCCTATATTCGGAAAACTGATGAAGAAACACAGTGACACGAGATATCCCAGCCCAGATAAATCTGACAATTTTCAGACATTCTTAGCTTTTCAAACCCAATTCTTTTCGTTTCTCTTGAACTCATCTTCTTTTTCTTTCTTTATACGTCCTGGATTTTACCTATCAGTTTCCATACACACT
>NW_007504050.1:0-257 GCF_000475195.1 Diaphorina citri
CAAAAATATACAATAACTTGAACCTCTTTTCAACCAACAGTAGTACAGTAGTTTAGTTTAGCTAATATTTCTAGAGACTTGACCTAGCATGGGGGATGATTGTATTGTAAGGGAGTTTGCTTGATCAAATATAATATCTTACCTGACATCATTTTTGAGCTCCACCACAACATCTTTGCCCACAAGGGATTTGAAGAATGAATAGAACAGCTGAAAAACAAAGCAAAATGCAAAGATTATTTGAGATGTCTCAAAAA
>NW_007504051.1:0-257 GCF_000475195.1 Diaphorina citri
CACACTAGGCTTGCACGCAGGAGGTCCGGGTTCGATTCCCGGCGGGGCCGAGGTTTTTTCGGCTCTGTGCTTAGAGTTCGAGGTGCACTCAGCCTCCTGGGGACAATTGAGCTACTTTAATCGAGTAGCGACCAGTGGTGACATTACCAGAGTAAAAAGAAAAATTATCTGATATGTCAGAATTAGTAAAGGAGGCTCTTAGTAATGCTGTGATATCCACAAAAATTGTTAAAAAGCTCTCAGCTTCACCACAAATA
>NW_007504052.1:0-257 GCF_000475195.1 Diaphorina citri
GAAATTAAAATAGGTATGTATAACTAATCTTGGGAAAGCAGCCTCCGTGGCCGAGTGGGTATCACATTAGGCTTGCACGCAGGAGTTCCGGGTTCGATTCCCGGTGGGGCCGAGGTTTATTTCGGCTTGGATTTCGGGGTGCACTCAGCCTCGTGAGGACAATTGAGTAGCTACTTTAATCGAGAAGCTACCAGTGGCGGCATTAACAGAGTAAAAAGAAAAAAATATATAGATATGACAGAAATAGTACAGGAGGC
>NW_007504053.1:0-257 GCF_000475195.1 Diaphorina citri
CACCCCTTTTCTCTCTCTTCTTCTCTGTTCCCTTTCTTTCTCTTTTCTTTGGGGTTTTTCCCTTCTTCTCTTCTTTTTCCCATCCTTCTCTCTCTTCACCTCTCTTTTGTTCTTTTCTCTTCCCTTCTCGTCTTCTTCTCCCCTCTAATCTTTACCTCTCTTCGGTCTTCTTTTCTCTCTCTCTCTAACTTTTTCCTCTCTTCTCCAATTTCTTCTTTTCTCTCCCCTCTCTCTTATTTCTTATCCTCCTATTTCCT
>NW_007504054.1:0-257 GCF_000475195.1 Diaphorina citri
ATATACAAGAAATAGAACTGTTAATGTACATAGTGTTGATGTGAATAACATGTACAAGGTGGTATAGCTGACAGATGGAAAAGAACCGTAAAATAGGTACCTAATTCAAAGTTGAAAGAAAAAAAAAACGATAAAGGTCATTCGTTGTAAAATATCTTAAAGGTAGTGAAAGAAAAAATTAGTAGTTGGTTAGGACAGGTCCTTCAGGAGAACGCTTCACTTGAAGCCTCAAAAAATTCATTGAAATCCAAAAATAC
>NW_007504055.1:0-257 GCF_000475195.1 Diaphorina citri
CCAAAGACTAGATGTACGAGTTGATAGGTTTTCGTCGACTCGCTCTTTTTCACTGTTCAGCAGAAATGTTCCTGAAAATTGAACAATAATATTAGAAACAATATCAACCCTCAGGTTTATAACAAGTGGCCATGGGTCAGTTAGGCTAGAAGTCAATGGTTTACATTTGCAGCTTTAGTTTTTTTTTCCAATTTAGTCCTGAGGATGGCATCATGAGATGCTGAAACATGTTGACTCTTTTCCATCAAAAAAATTGT
>NW_007504056.1:0-257 GCF_000475195.1 Diaphorina citri
GCGAAACCCGCGAACATAATCGCGAAATCCGCGAACATAATCGCGAAATCCGCGAACATAATCGCGAAATCCGCGAAATTAATCGCGAAACCCGCGAACATAATCGCGAAATCACATAGGTACGATATGTACATAGGTACGATAGGTGAAAGGTAACATACCTATTATTAAAAACAAAAAAACAAAAGACAGTCGAACCTGGATAAACGAGAATCCAAGGGACCAGCTCATTTTTTCGTTTAAGGCGGTTTAATACA
>NW_007504057.1:0-257 GCF_000475195.1 Diaphorina citri
TATTTTGAAGCAATAATTGCTCCCAAAGGAGTTCCTTTGAAAATTATTAAAGGCTTGAATAATAAACCTAAGCCTGAGGTCAGTCCTACATGATTTTTCACAAGAAATCTCATTGTGCAACTTTTAGCACTATCCGATCGACAGTTAAGCTAAGGGTTCAATACCCACCTGTGCCAATGAATAATAAAATTATTGTAGTTCTTTTTACCATTGGTAACGTAAGCCTAAGATGCTATATGCTTTAGAGCTGAAACTTG
>NW_007504058.1:0-257 GCF_000475195.1 Diaphorina citri
CAGTACTGGAGAACGAAGCTCACCTCTTTAGTGAAGTCCGCTCCGGGATAAAATCGAACCCTCGACCTAGCGCTTTCTAAGCAGGCCCGACACCCTCAAAGTTAACTAAGCTTTTTTTTTACTTTCCCTTACTAAAGTAATGATAATGAGAAAATATTTACTTTTTTTTAAAGAGATTGGACAGAGGGAACTGTAACTGTTATGGTCTTATCGTCCCGAAATCGAAGAGAGAAGGAAGACAGGATAGGAGAAAGCCA
>NW_007504059.1:0-257 GCF_000475195.1 Diaphorina citri
GGAGACGTTACCCCTTGTCTAAACCTCAATACATAATGTATTGAGGTTGTGTCGACTAAGGGGGAATCATCAGCCTAAAAAGATAGTTGTAAAAAAAAACAATCTTGGCGCAACGTTTTACATCCGAGGTGTTTGATGGGGATTTCACTATTTTTAATTTATCAAGGGATGAGTTTTTCCCTCAAGAGGTTTGATAGAGTTGTTCTGTGCTGTTGTGGTTTACAGAAGGAGCAACCCCTCACTCACGATGATTCTAT
>NW_007504060.1:0-257 GCF_000475195.1 Diaphorina citri
TGTAAAAGCTCAATTACTCTGAGGCAACATGCAGGTTGTTTCAAAGTTTTGCATTGGATTGATATGATCTTGAAGCATGCTTCAAAGATTTTGAATTGGATTGATCATGGTTTTGTAGTATGTATAATACATGTTGATTTATATTACGCTTTACTGTAGCAGTAGCATGCAGCATCCCCCATTTTGCCTCAGTGTAATACCGCCTTCATTCTGTTTTTACAAGGAAACTATTGAAAAGAGAATAGTGAAGACATGTT
>NW_007504061.1:0-257 GCF_000475195.1 Diaphorina citri
CCAAAAGTCGAGAAATTTCTGGAAATTATTCCATTTACATATCTATACGGAAAATATGGAAAAGTTACAATTCACAAGCAAATATTAAATGGAAGCCTAAAACCTCAGAGGTGTAGTGATTAGTATGGAGGCTTTCGGATCTGGAGGTTAGTGGTTCGAGGCCAAAATTAGGAAATACCAAGTATTAGAAATAAATGGCAGAAGGGTATTTAAGAAAGCTTTGTTAGCATGCAAAGCTAAACAGTTTCAAAAAACAC
>NW_007504062.1:0-257 GCF_000475195.1 Diaphorina citri
GTGGAAACTTTCAAGTTTCAGAAGTATTAGATGAAGCTGACCAAACTTTCATTGGTGAAAGTTTTCCCAAACAACCTATATACGACTTCATGAAAGTGACATCTGTAACAAAAGCCTAGCCGATGTACTGTTCCATACAGCACGTGCCTATGTCAAAAACACACTCCAAGCTTCATCAGGTACCAGACTAGTTTCCTCACCTAAATATTGAAACAAGGGTCATGGACGATCATGGACAAAAAGGGCTCACTTGAAAA
>NW_007504063.1:0-257 GCF_000475195.1 Diaphorina citri
TGAAAAGGTAATACCTATACCTCCTGGTAGAGAATTACGTCCTAATGAGAACAGAAGTGCGACTATACCATTTAAGAAGAATTACAACAAATATATACATATTTTGAAACAACCAGGAAGAAGAATACAAACTCTAAAAAAAGAACTTTTGCGAGAGAACAATAAAAGAAACGAAGTTATGGATAATAAAAATGTGCCAAATAAAATTGAACAAAAGGATGAGAAAGGAGAAAGCAATAAAACTAACACGGAAGATT
>NW_007504064.1:0-257 GCF_000475195.1 Diaphorina citri
CGTATCCGTATAGAATAGCAAAAGAAAAAAAAAAGGACGGACAGGAAAAGGCTGAAAAGATTTGAATAGAAAGGCCGACCCCTTTAAAAAAAACACTGAATGGGTTAATAAAAACTCGTTCTTATATCATTTTGACAGCAAGAGAGCGCCACTATCATTTGAACTGCCAAAGAACTTTTCATACGATGCACAAAACAATGGATCACATCAGTCACCTGAAGTGAACGGTAAATAGAATTTGTCTGAGATAGTCCTTT
>NW_007504065.1:0-257 GCF_000475195.1 Diaphorina citri
AAAAATCGAAAATTATCAATTGAATACCCCAGCCTTAAAAAATCTTCTAATGACTGTAGGTATTCAAACAGTTTTGCAGCCATAATATACAACTTGCAACAATGTAACTAAAGTCTCTAGTGCGGAGAATCCATTAGGCTATTTTTATTCCATTAGGCCACATTTAGGCACACAAACGGATCAGTCACACTCTCCAAATCATTGTGACCACAATCAAAGTGGCTTTTAACATTTTGCCGTGTGCCTATACCGTAAAA
>NW_007504066.1:0-257 GCF_000475195.1 Diaphorina citri
ATGTTTACCTAACATAGATATGGAATTATGTATTGAGTCCCATAGATAATTGTTTGATTTATTATGTTTAGTTTACCCAACATAGGTGTGGGCGTGTGGGTTATGGGCTAATAGAGTCCCACGATCATCTAATATCCTATTTACTAAATGATGGGTCCGACGCAATACTTCTTCTACATATAGTATAGGTCTAGGTATCTACCTGTTATTTCTTTTATATACTGCCCATAGTCGGTAGTCGACTAATGAGTAATGAA
>NW_007504067.1:0-257 GCF_000475195.1 Diaphorina citri
GAAGTCACTTGAACCCTAGGGTCAGTACCCGTGATCTTTTCACCTTTGAATGACCTTGAAAAGGAGAACAAAAAAAAATAATTATGATACAAAAAATAATGAGATCCCACGAGAAAAACACCGTGTGGTAAAAAGTTAAACGCCAAGTCACCACAAAATCTTTTCACTTTTGAATGACTTTCAAACAGGAAGAAGAAAATTGATAAACGACCTTGAAATTAAGAAGAATATGATAGTTATGCCACAAAAAGTGATGA
>NW_007504068.1:0-257 GCF_000475195.1 Diaphorina citri
TCTTTCTATCGATATTTTTTGTTCTTTTGTTACAAAAAATATCCTGACTACTTTTCCTTTCTCTTTGTGATTTTTTTTACCGTCTTCCACACAATAAACACACTTTTTCCATTGTTTTCAGCCAGAATAGGTTAGGTAGATATAGGCAAGGTATTTTATTTAATATACCTAACCTACGTCTACGTATACATGTGTAGGCCTACTTTACCACAAAAGTTTGATAACCTCTTCATAAGATAGCTATTCGTAATTTCATA
>NW_007504069.1:0-257 GCF_000475195.1 Diaphorina citri
TTTGTCATAACTGCAGCTCCCTGAATAATACAGACTACCTGGTAATGGAGAACAGCTTATATGCAAATATAACTATCTCGAAGCCAAATTACTAAATAGGTGTGCCAAATACGCTGATTCTGTACGGGGCAAATTAACCCATTACGATGGTTTATGATCTCCACAATGCTCGAAAGTAATTACTTCGCGAAGACAATTTATGTGGAATGGTTAACCCATAATTTTTTACTCCAAGTTGTTTTCAATATTATGTAAGA
>NW_007504070.1:0-257 GCF_000475195.1 Diaphorina citri
GGAGGGAGAGAAGAGAAAAAGGAGAAAAGAGAAAGAGGAGAGATGAGAGGAAGGGAGATGGAAAGAAGACCGAGAAGGAGTAGAGAGAAAAGAGAGGGGGGGGGAGAAAGGAGTGCGATACAAAAGGGTCATATATCTACCCCTAAACCACTATCATTATGCGAAGAGAAAGCTAGGAAGAAGAGGGTGTCATGTAGATTAATTTAGATTTTTTATGCCTCTAAATATGAGAAATGAGAAAGCTTTCTGTGGGAAAT
>NW_007504071.1:0-257 GCF_000475195.1 Diaphorina citri
CCCAAAAATCCCAACTAAGACATACTTTTTATCATCATAATAAATATGTACCAGAAGTTGACAACATTTTAATGGAGTTTAATGTTTATGTGGTAGAAAATACCTTTTTTATTAGCATTGGCCAGTCTTTTTCCTCCAATTAGTGATTGTATTTCTTCTACCTAGTAGCCAATTAAACTAGTGATTCAATGAAACTACTCAGCAAAGGCCCTATTAAACTCTAAAGGTGTTTCCATACATAGTTCACCAGCTGTTCA
>NW_007504072.1:0-257 GCF_000475195.1 Diaphorina citri
GAACAGCTGGCTTCTTTTGACCTCAGATTTGGATTTTTCCCAACTTTTTACGTAGGAATCAACCATTTATTATAAATTTTACCCAATTGCAACTGCTCCATTCTATTCTGTCCGCCTTCTTTTTTCGATTTCGGGATTATGAGATCTTCGTGGTTACAGTTCCCTCTACTAAAACTCTTGATTTAGCAGTAAAATCACAGAATTGTCATAGATTGATTGTGTCATAGATTTAGCAGTAAAATCACAGAATTGTCATA
>NW_007504073.1:0-257 GCF_000475195.1 Diaphorina citri
ATTTCACTAAGGTCTAAATTAATTTGTTACTTAAGGTTAATTTAAAGTTTTACATTTTTTAATTTTAATTTCTTCCAGAAAACAGAAAACACTTCAGTTCAGGTTCAGAAATCTTTTGGGCCTTTTGGCAGATTTTTGGCATTTTTCATTTTTTCCGAATGGTTATGGTTATGTTTGTTTTTAGGAAATTTATTTTACAGTGTTGCCAGTTCAAATGCTGACTTGATCAAAAAACCTCCCATAAAAACCTCATGGCT
>NW_007504074.1:0-257 GCF_000475195.1 Diaphorina citri
CTGTATTACCTACCACCATTGTACAGTACTTCCATCAAATAGATACAGAATTCTACCAGGAACTGAAGGTCCTTTTACGTATTATTGATTCAATTAGTTCCGTGATGAACTTAAAATCTTCAATCTATGCTATACAATGAGAGCATTCTCTGCAGGTGTAATATCCAAAGGTGGTATTATTCTTATATTAATATCAAACTAGGAACAGAGTAGTATGCCAGGCCAAGTTCCAGTTGTGCAGACCGTTCCCATTTTTG
>NW_007504075.1:0-257 GCF_000475195.1 Diaphorina citri
GTTCAAAATTAACTCTCTTTTCTTTCTTTTTTTATTCACAGGTATTTTATCATTATACCTTCATACCTACCTAAATATGTTTCTTTTTCTTAGAAGTTTGGAAGCACAAACAGGTGTCAATGTCAATTTTTGTGCTTCCAAACTTCTACAGAAAGGCTAGCATTGACATCCAACTCTATTACTTTTAAAAGATGATACGAGTAATAAAATTATGTTTATGTTGATTCCTAATCACTCAATAAATCAACCTCGTAATT
>NW_007504076.1:0-257 GCF_000475195.1 Diaphorina citri
ATACCCTTGTGACTCGCAGCGGGCCGCACAATTTGACCAGGCGGGCCGCATGCGGCCCGCGGGCCGCCAGTTTGACATGCCTGATATAAATCATTCTTCCAATGATATTTCTCTAAAGAATTGAATACAAGGAGCTCTCTGCAAGAACACACGCTCAGATTCTCAGAAAGATGAAACTCAAACTCCTCAGCAGCACTAGTGCACCAGAATGGTGATGCCCCAGCATTAGTAACCATGGTGGGGTCAAGTGGGTTTGC
>NW_007504077.1:0-257 GCF_000475195.1 Diaphorina citri
TTTTATCGAGGGGGCGTGGATGCTCCAAATTTTCGGAGTCTGGCCTACAGTAAAGGAGAAAATGGAGCTCGAGGGGGCGGGGCCCGGGCCTCCTAAATACGGCCCTCTTGGATCGGGACTAGGGTCGGGGCTCCGTTGTGGACGCCTATTAACATTTGAGTGTCGAATAGCCAGCAATGGTCACATAGCCTTTGTTGAACACCGTTTCATCCGACGCGGTATTCAAGGCAAGGTACAGCAGTTTCTCAGCGGCCAAG
>NW_007504078.1:0-257 GCF_000475195.1 Diaphorina citri
TCGGTTAGCGCTTCTCTTTCTAATCGGACGAGAACTTGGCACTGCACTAGCTTTGACTTCATTTCCAACAGAAAAAACTCCGTGTTGGTCTTCAGTACCTCATCCTCATCCGTCACCAATGTATCCAGGACGCTTGTGTCATCTATTTCTTCCTCCAATTTGTCCTTCTCTGTCATGAAGTTCATGAACTTCTTCTCTAGGGCATCATAAATCTCGGAAACAGCGGCCACATTCTCTTTTGTCACAGTGACATCTCT
>NW_007504079.1:0-257 GCF_000475195.1 Diaphorina citri
TGAAAGTTGGGAGACTAGTTCCTGTTAAACATCAACTTTGTTTTGCTCACGGGATTCATTTGGCAGTGTGTGATGTCCTGTATAAGAAGAGATTGGATGAAACCGAAGCGATCGAGGAAACAGACATTGCACAAGAAGATAGAAGTATTGATGAAGCTCTCGATAGCTTAGACTCTTTGGAATCTGGCCTGATAATAAATCCTAGTGAAAGTGTTATTGATGTACCTGACCTCACGTCGGACAACAATATCAGTGAA
>NW_007504080.1:0-257 GCF_000475195.1 Diaphorina citri
CCAGTTATAATGCTACTTGACGTGGTACGTTTAGAAAATATTGACAATTCCAACAAATCTTTTAACTTCTAGGTCTCTTATGGCCGATCTTACCACAGAGCGTTTTCAGTAATCCAGAGTTTAACAAATACTGGCCTGTGTAAATCAAATGGGTGACGTCAACGGAAACCCTTGACACCGTGTTAACTCTCAGTGGTAAGTTCGGCCATCAGATGATCTGAACACTAAAGTTGAAAGCTTTTCCGCCACACACGTTC
>NW_007504081.1:0-257 GCF_000475195.1 Diaphorina citri
TGAATATCATAAAACAAATTTGGTACTGGTTCAGAAACCACAATCAATAAAAATTGTTACAAAATGGAGCTGTCTCAAATGAGCAGTGACCAGTGTTATTTTAGGGTTAGGCCAAATGCAGAAAGGAGCTTTTCTTTTTCATGATCATGTCTTCTGAATAATTATCACAAGTTTTTCCGAGTCCTGCATTCTGAAGTTTGATTGCTATATTCCTTTTTCAGCCGCACTGCAGACCTTCTTATGCAAGAGTCTGGCTG
>NW_007504082.1:0-257 GCF_000475195.1 Diaphorina citri
AAGTCTATGTCATTTATAGTGTCGCCTGTGAAATAACAAGGTTCTTCTTCACTGAATTTGTATGTGGAAGGTAAGTACATACATAAGGATTAGGACGAACTTCGGCAACGCATATTTTGCGCAGACTGTCAATATTTTTTGTTTTTCTTTCATCGGCTGAGGCATTTTCTTTCATCCAACAGGGTATACCTAAAAAACTGATTACACAAAATTCAACTGATTGGCCATAAGGAGTGCGAAAATTAGCTGACTGACCA
>NW_007504083.1:0-257 GCF_000475195.1 Diaphorina citri
TGGTCTTACATTAAGAATAAAAAACAGATGAAGGGTATGCCTGAAGTTATGTTTCTTGGCGAAACAGTTGCATCTACAAATACAGATATAGCTAACTTGTTTGCTGGTAATTTTTCATCTGTTTATTCAAAACAAATTGTGGTACCTCCAGAATTTCCATCGGATAATTCCATCTCCCTAGATCACATTGTTCTTGGTACATTCGAGATTGAGAGAGAGTTATGTAATCTCAAAGAGAGAACATCAGGAGGCCCTGA
>NW_007504084.1:0-257 GCF_000475195.1 Diaphorina citri
CTGTGGAGCTTCGTTTTCCCCCTGTACTCTAAGCTAGACTTCGAGGATTTGGAGCATCCACCCCTCCCGGTACATCACTGTTTGTACCCTCACAACCCCCCCTCGACAAAGTCCTGGATACGGCCCTGCCGCCTCCCAACCTGCTCCTGAACTAGGGGTCAGGAGACTAGGGACTAGGGGTCAGGAGAGACACCCTTTGTGTGAATTATTCTCAACGGCACAGTTATTCGTGTTAGCCCATCATAATTCAGGAGACA
>NW_007504085.1:0-257 GCF_000475195.1 Diaphorina citri
GCGAAATTTTAAAAGCATCTGTACATGAATTATGTACAAGAGCAGTTTTTACTCGTGGCACACACAGCCTGTGGGAGGGGTACATAACATGGGAAAGTGCGATTGTGTGGATAGTATAATGGGATTTCTGGTCCCGCACGGGGCGAACTTTATCCCAAACATATAATTTTCGTTCTCGCAACGGCTGCCTTTCCCCTATCTTGTCTTCCTTTGTTCTTCAATTTCGGGACGCTAGGACCTCTGTTGCTACAAATTTC
>NW_007504086.1:0-257 GCF_000475195.1 Diaphorina citri
GTGGTATAGGAACCTAATTTTCACGCTAGATGAATGGAAAACAGTATATATTTACTTCTCGATTAAAAAGGACAAGGATATTCGGGACTAAAAAAAAAAGAAAAATAAAAGTTTAATTTCTGTCCCTAGGTACGCACACTGACCCTACATTCGTAAAGTCAAAGTTCGATTCCTGACAATGTTGAAAATTTTATTGGTTGTAAAGGTTTGTGGTATTTTTGGTTCGTGAGATTTAGCAGAAATAAATACCACTTATA
>NW_007504087.1:0-257 GCF_000475195.1 Diaphorina citri
GGGTGGGGTGGGGGTTCGAATCCCACTGTGATCATTTTTTTGTACATAATTTTATCATTTAAAAATATTTTATGGATAACCATAGTTACTTTTTTCATAATTTTATAGTTTATGGTTGAAAAAATAAAAAATAAAAAAAATAAATAAAAATACATTATCATGATGTATTTCACTCGGACAAGATCAGAACTTACCAAAACTTACCCAATGATGTTATTATTTAATTTTTCTCTCGGAAATGATCGGAACTTACCAAA
>NW_007504088.1:0-257 GCF_000475195.1 Diaphorina citri
AGAGAGGTGGTGAATTTGAAATTGATGGGGTGCAATTTTAAACGTTTAAAAATAGAATTGTAAACAATTTGTGTTTTTTTTGTGATGTTGGATAAAATAAAAAAATAAAATTGAATGACATTTGGTAGAATAGAAAATTGAAAAAAGTCGACGTATACCTCCTCTATGTAGCCCAATTCTATACTTTCGCTATTCCTGTTGCTTCAACATGTGGAGTCTTGGGCCCTCAGATGTTGAATGCTGACGGCCCAAGAGGA
>NW_007504089.1:0-257 GCF_000475195.1 Diaphorina citri
AAAAAAAAACTCGCTACCTACATTCAATAGGTACAAGTACATAGGCTTTCGGAAAACCCAGGATGACAAATCGAATTATGAAAAATACCACCATCTTTTTGAGGACATTTGTATTATTTCAGCTATGAACGTCACAGTTTTGTTCGATGCATAAAATGCTGCTTGTAAAATGACATTTTCATGAAACAGGTCTTTTACTATGAGGTCTCATCAGCATTGTGAGAGAAATACTTATCAGATACGTACTGTCGCGCTTC
>NW_007504090.1:0-257 GCF_000475195.1 Diaphorina citri
TTCTCTCTTCGGTTTCGGGACGATAAGACCATAGCAGTTACAGTTCCCTCTGTCAAACCTCTTAAAAAAAAAAAAAAATACTTCCAAGTGATTTTATTATTTTATTTTAGTACACAATACAAGTAAGTATAGCATTCATTCTACCATACATTGATAAATGATATCAGATCATGTTTTTTGAAGGATATTGCCAAATGTGTTTATGTTTACATAACCGTCACCAATTAGAAGTCATGTGTAATGAGGTTTTTATTATG
>NW_007504091.1:0-257 GCF_000475195.1 Diaphorina citri
ATCATTTAAATGATAGAAATTTCTTGACCCCGCCGGGAATCGAACCCGGGTCTCCCGCGTGCAAGGCGAGAGCAGTGAATACTACGCCATGGGAGCTGACGGTACTATGTATAAGTGATGGAGGTTCAAATTATTTGTGAAATCACATTCGTACTATGTATGTCGTAGCGACATCGGTACACAACTTATTACATCAATATTAAAGGATTGGTGTGTGTTCTATGTTACAGCATTCAAGATAGGCCAAGGTGCAGTAG
>NW_007504092.1:0-257 GCF_000475195.1 Diaphorina citri
GAATGAGACTTTTTGTTAGAATAGAATATACCTTGTTTATCCTGCTGGAATAGGACTGAAAGTCTCTTTACCCCAGCACTCTAATCAAGGTCTTGTATATTTCGATCTCGACATACTATGGGGAACAGTCAGGCCAGCCTGGTTAGGTTGGAGCGTTGTGAGTCTGCCTTGGTCGTGGGTTCGACTTCCACGGAGCGAACTTTATCCTCGACAGATAAGGTTCATTGTCGCGTTTTCAGAACACCTGGCTTTCACCT
>NW_007504093.1:0-257 GCF_000475195.1 Diaphorina citri
CCACTTGAGAATTAAACATAGAATTTTCATTTCTGTTAATTCATGTAAAATTTTGTAACTTTCTGATGATGAAAGAATTTTTTTATAGATTAGCTAATCACACTGTATTTCTGTCATCTCATCACTCCATCAGAGTATGGATGAAAAGATGGGAACTTACAACTCCAAAAGGTGTTTTACATTTAGCACAGAGTTTGTCACATTTTTGCCTTGTATCACATTGAGCACAAACAACTTCAGTGACTTGTTTCCTGTTG
>NW_007504094.1:0-257 GCF_000475195.1 Diaphorina citri
AAACTTAAAATGAAATCATTATGAAAGTACTTGTGTGCACTGTGCTCAAGCGGGAAACAATATTATGTTAAGGGAATTTGAATTGGAGAAAAAATTGCAACCAAAAGTCCTTTAATAGATGGGCAAAATCTAGCAAAATCCTTCAGTAGACGAAAAAAAAGGCATTTTGCTCCAAGATTTGTACGTTTTTCAGCCCAAACGGGAGCTGTTTCTGATCTCAATTTCCCAAAACAGTCTTCTTTTTAGTAAACGAATTA
>NW_007504095.1:0-257 GCF_000475195.1 Diaphorina citri
ATCCAGAAAAAAAAACTTTTTAAAAAAAAAAAAAAAAGTTGCAAGAAGAGGCCCTTGTTAGAATCAGCCCCCGGGCTTATTTAAGCTGTAAACGGGCCTGATACTAACATTAAGCTGTAAACGGGCCTGATACTAACATAGGTACAGGTAGGTAGAGATAGCATAAAGGCCCGGCGCATATTGAGACGCAGCTACGCAGCACAGTCACGCAGCACAGCAAAGCAGTTTTTGTAAACCATTGGATTCAATACTACCGC
>NW_007504096.1:0-257 GCF_000475195.1 Diaphorina citri
CAGCGCCGCAGGCGAAATTTTTGATAATTGTGAGCTACAATTTATAGAAACCAGAATTAACGAAATTGAAATTTTTATACCCACAGACGAAAATTTTGGTCTCTAATATTAAAAAACTTAGTTATCAAAAACAAAATTTGGCGCCGCAGGCGAATTTTTTGAAGATTTTGGTCTACAATATAGTAAGAGAAGCAGACTTATCAAAGGTGTAATCTTCAGGGCCGCAGGCGAAACTTTTCAGTAAGTATGTAACCTGT
>NW_007504097.1:0-257 GCF_000475195.1 Diaphorina citri
TGGAGTGAACTAATTAGCATCTTTTACAATTTTCACTCACTAACACCATATTTTAGTTTCTACAGAGCGTCCAATACTCACTAACAGCCTATTTTGTCGCGTTTCATGTCTCCTTTTGCGGGAGACCTGGGTTCGATTCCCGGCGGGGTCAAGAAATTTGTATCATGCAAATGATTGACTCCGTGACTGGATGTTGCGAGGCCCACTCAGCCTCGTGAGGAAAATGAGTAGCTATGACATATAAATGCGCATAGCGA
>NW_007504098.1:0-257 GCF_000475195.1 Diaphorina citri
TGTTGTAACATTTACAATATCTCTAACCGTTTAGTCGATATAGCTGAAAACCGCCAAAAAACGGTCGAAACCCGCCAAAAAGCGCTCAAAATACCGCCAACCGCAGCACCTATTTTAACCAAACGTTTTGTATTGCATCCTTGTCACATTTCTGAACTACATACTAAATTTCAATTCTTTAGCTTATACCGTTCCCGAGATATTGTTAAATTACACCGAAAACCGCCAAAAAGTGGTAAAATGCCGCCAACCGTTGC
>NW_007504099.1:0-257 GCF_000475195.1 Diaphorina citri
GCAAAGGCCGTGTCGCAAATACACTACATGCATAGAATGCACGTACCTATTCCCGACCCAACGTCTCTATCCGTGCTCAAAGGCAGGGGCCTGAATTTTACTGTGTTTTAGAGTACCTAAGTACAAGTTTATTAAGTCAAGAAATTCCCGGCGGGGTCAAGAAATTTTTATCATGCAAAAAATGATTGATACCGTGACTGGCTGTTGCGGGGCCCACTCAGCCTCGTGAGGAAAATGAGTAGCTATGTAATATAATG
>NW_007504100.1:0-257 GCF_000475195.1 Diaphorina citri
TCCAACTCTCAACAACATTATAGTTATACCTGATGTACTTCCATTCTTTCTCTACTCCCAGTTCTTTGTCATACAAAAGACACATTATGTCGCCCAGATAAGTAAAGTTTCACGTTTACATGACATGCACATTGAACTTAGGTGAAAATGTGTTTTTTTTTTTTCAAACTCTTCAAGGTATTTTTCAGCTCGCGAAAAATTGGAAGGTAATAAATTTATTCCCCATATATCTAGAACAGTCTACAATTTTCCAGAAT
>NW_007504101.1:0-257 GCF_000475195.1 Diaphorina citri
TTAAAAAAAAAAAAAAAAAAAAAAAAAATCGCCTGGATTAAATACACATTAAAATAATGGAACGCTGGCATTGGTGGGAGGGAGGTTCAGGGGGGGAGGAAAGATTGGGAAAATAGAACAGGAAAATTGTAATTGTGAAATAGCGAGGAGAAGAAGAGGGAAGAAAAATAGGACAAGGGAGAATTAATAGAGAACGGGGAGGAAGTGGGAGATTATAAATGGGAGTTAAAGGGAAGAAGTGGAATTAGAAATGGAAG
>NW_007504102.1:0-257 GCF_000475195.1 Diaphorina citri
AGTAGCCCACAGAAAAAGCTATTTTCCACATTTTGATCACTAGACTTACCACCCATCACTGTATAACCTAGTAGAGTATTCACTGCTACTGGACAGTTTTGACAACCCACTATCTTTCCTGATTCTAACAGGATAGAGAACATGTAAGCTCCCAGAATACCATCGACTGGTTTAGACACATTGAACTCATTGTCTGAAAGCAACACATTCTTGAGATGAGACAAACACTCTGTGTTAAGAGGTTGTACTGGCAGATT
>NW_007504103.1:0-257 GCF_000475195.1 Diaphorina citri
CAATCCTCTCCTCCTCTTCTCCTCCTCCTCTTCTTCTTCTTCTCCTCCTCCTCCTCCTCCTCCTTCGTTTCGTATATCAAGGACTAGGTATACCTACCCTTAGTCCTTGTGATATGATAAATATGTCATTGGAGAACAATGTCCTCAGGTTCTTCAGCCATGGACATCCTTATTCTTAGAGGTAGGCTTGCCAAACGTCCCGAATTGGCCGGGACAGTCCCGAATTTCAGGGGGTGTCCCGGCGTCCCGTTCAGTTT
>NW_007504104.1:0-257 GCF_000475195.1 Diaphorina citri
ACCTTATTTGATAGAGAAAAGTTTAGAGGTCCCTAGAGCCTAAATCCAAAGTTTCAGCCATTGGTCCGTGTGTGTGTTGGTCTGTCCTTCTGTCTGTCTATGTGTCTGTAAACAAAATATCTCGAGAACGGTAAGAGCTAGAGACTTGAAATTTGGTATGCAGCTGTAAAATGTGACAAGTAAGATCGGTGCACCGGTTGGCGGCATTTTACCGCTTTTTGGCGGTTTTCAGTGTAATTTAACAATATCTCGGGAAC
>NW_007504105.1:0-257 GCF_000475195.1 Diaphorina citri
TGAAAATGTTTTAAAAAGCGTAACCCAGTCAATTTTGGCTGTTGGAATATTTTTCAATATTGTGTTTATGGGGAGAAATAACGTAGACAAATTCACACAGTGATGATGCAGTTTTAGCAAGGAAACTACTTAACATGGAGGAAAGTAAAAAGAAGAAGATATAGGTACCTAGGGAAAATAGGAGATAGGGCAAATAAGAAGAAAAGGAAGAAAAAGAGGAGGAGGAGGAGGAGGAGGATAAAAGGAAAATAGAAGAG
>NW_007504106.1:0-257 GCF_000475195.1 Diaphorina citri
TCAACGATCGAAAACGATTATTTTCGAAATGATCACTAATCTTCGAAGGGCATTTATTATTATTATTTTTAGAGGTTTGATAGAGGGAACTTTAACCGCCAAGGTCTTATCGTCCCGAAAGCGAAGAGAATAGACAGGATGGGAGAAGGCCGTTCCGTTTCGCAGGTCAATAGTATTCAGGTATGCAGAAGGTGAGGTTTACAAGTATGATCTGCGAGGTAGTTCCATTACCTCCGTTCCTGGAGCAAAGGGTGATA
>NW_007504107.1:0-257 GCF_000475195.1 Diaphorina citri
ATAAGGAATATTCTGTCATATAAATCATATGGTGGTAAATACTTTGTGTTACCAAAGTACCTAGAAGCCTCCATAAGTCCGTCAATGATCAAGTTAAAAGTTATAAAATGCCAGCCTAGTTAGCTTGGTTGGTGGTGCGTCTGCCTTGTAAGCGCTAGGCCGCGGGTTCGATTCGCGCACGGGGCGGATTTTATCCTGATGGGATAATGTTCGCTCTCGGAACGGCTGGCTTTCTCCTATCCTGTCTTCCTTCTCTC
>NW_007504108.1:0-257 GCF_000475195.1 Diaphorina citri
ATTGAATTTTCGACCTTTTACAGTTATTTTTTCGGAGTTTTGACCTCAGATTTGGATTTTTCCCAACTTTTTTCATAGAAATCGACCTTTTAATCAAAAATTTTACCCAAATGCAACTGCTCCATTGGGTATTACGCAAGGCTTGCACGCCGGAGATCTCGGGTTTGATTATTGAAATATGGGAATCGTTTGCAAATGAAACACTCAGTAATTAATGCTGTGATTGATAACCAATAAAGTTCTGAAAGGCTGTGCTT
>NW_007504109.1:0-257 GCF_000475195.1 Diaphorina citri
AATTATGTAAGGAAGTAATTCCAGGAACCAGGAAGTTTCCTGTATCATTTCTAATTTTCTACATCTAGTGCTCGCTTTAGATGTTACTTACCTATAGAATACACGTGTATAGCGGGTGACACATGAAAAATTTGCCTTCTGTTTTATTTTCTTTTGAAAGAGTGTGAAATGGTATTTAAAGATTTTTTGTCAAAAGTTGTTACACGATGCAAACGACCTACCAGTTTGAGTTAAAGCTCCTTTGCAGAAAGAAAAGT
>NW_007504110.1:0-257 GCF_000475195.1 Diaphorina citri
TCTACCTATGTCTAATGAGGGTAGGTACCTAAACACAGAAGCATCTACTATATTACATAGTGTAACTTTTTGTACAAAACTTCATAACAAAGAACTTCACATAACTCTTCTAATGAACATAATGTTGTGCACAGAAGGGAGAATTCTTTGTTGCATACTTTCTCTAACAAAGAGTACCTGTACAACACGACTCTCTTGTTAACCCAAGTCAACATTGTAAACTGTACTGAACAATCACCACAGGCATAGCTAAAAAA
>NW_007504111.1:0-257 GCF_000475195.1 Diaphorina citri
CGAATCTCGAAGGTGTTGTCTAAGAAAAAGCAGGTCTAGGAAAACAGCTACGAGCTTATAACTTTGAACTTGGTTTCAGCTTGGTTTCCTGGAAAACACAAAATATATGTTTCCTGGAAAACTAGTCTAATACGGAAACGCGAGACGTTAAGGTCTTCAGGAAATGTTGGATATGGACTTTATTAGTGGACCCTAGTAGATTGTGGTTTAGTGGACATTGGAGAGGAGAAGAAAACTAGAAAAACTGGATATGAAAA
>NW_007504112.1:0-257 GCF_000475195.1 Diaphorina citri
AAAAATGAGCTGGTCCCTTGGATTCTCGTTTATCCAGGTTCGACTGTATTTTGTTTATCTGTTTTTAATAATAGGTAACATTATCACCTATTGTACCTATGTACATATCGTACCTATGTGATTTCGCGATTATGTTCGCGGATTTGGCGATTATGTTCGCGGATTTGGCGTTGTTCGCGTTGGCGATTATGTTCGCGGGTTTCGCGATTATGTTCGCGGATTTCGCGATTTTGTTCGCGGATTTGGCGATTATGTTC
>NW_007504113.1:0-257 GCF_000475195.1 Diaphorina citri
ACGAAGTACCAAATATCTGGGATTGATGTACGGGAGAACCAAGATGTCTAGATCGTCTGGGATAGCAGGACACTAATACAGTTATAGGGTCTATAACTATAACTAATACCTTGCTTAGAAAATGAACTGTTGCAAATAGGTCACTGATTCTCACAATACCAGAACAGACTAAGCATAGAGAGTCAGAAGAGTTAAAATATTCGTGGAAGCAAATACCCCAAGCTAAAACACAATCTATTCAAAGCCTGAGCCTAGGC
>NW_007504114.1:0-257 GCF_000475195.1 Diaphorina citri
TCGGGAAAGTGTTGAATGTTCGGTTTGAATTAATTAATTCAAATAATTATTTGAGCTCTAATACTGTTGCAAATTTTAGGACGGCAGGATACCTAAATTATTGGTTTTTGGCTGGTTGATATATGGATGGGTGACTGTCTGGACAATCGCGTGTTGCTGGATTTTTCCGGCCCCTGTTGGCTACTTTAGGCGGCTCTTAGCCTCGTAATGACAGCTGTGAGCGTTTAAACTAAAAAAAAAAAAAAAAAAAAAAAAAA
>NW_007504115.1:0-257 GCF_000475195.1 Diaphorina citri
TTTGACCACATAATAATGGAGCTCTAAGGGTTAGGTGGTAGAGAACGCCTCCGGCGTTAACCTCGCTTAGTGGTTACCTCCCACTCAAGAGTCTATTTATTTTTAAAACTCGAGAAATGTTTGAAATTCTGAAGAACTAAATCTCAATGTAAAATGTTATGTAAATGCAGTTTCTTTGCAACAACTTTGGTGCTCACTGCAGCATTGTAGGATTTTCCCAATATCTCAATAATCCTAAAATCCAATGTTTACCTACC
>NW_007504116.1:0-257 GCF_000475195.1 Diaphorina citri
AAAGAGTATTAAAGATTTTTATTTAAGAAGCAATGAAATATAGAAGTTGAGCTGAAAATAACCAGATGAACTAAAGAAGAAGCTACGCCACTACGAAAAGACAATAAGAATGAAAGTAAAAAGAAAATACAAAATCACTACCTGAAAATAACAATGAAATACCTATGAAAAATGAATTTAATCAAGAATACATTACATAATAAGAAGTTATGGTCCCTAAAAGTACAGAAGTACTTACAGGGATGATGAAGAATAAT
>NW_007504117.1:0-257 GCF_000475195.1 Diaphorina citri
TTTTGCAAAATGTCCAAGATCCAAGAAATCTTCCTATATCCCTGTAAAATTTAGGAATCAAAGGACTTTATTTTCCTTTAAAAAGACATTTGATTAGATTTATCAATCAATATTACCCATTTAATCAAATTAAACTTGAAGGTTAATTTACCAGTGATGTGTTTTAATAAACTTTTTGAAAAATCTGTAGTATGAAAATTTGGCACAGTCCTACTTTCAGCGCTGTTATCGTATCAAAATAAATTTTATTATAGGCT
>NW_007504118.1:0-257 GCF_000475195.1 Diaphorina citri
GATAGCGCTTCTATACAAAATTTCAACTCGAAAATTTTCAGAGTTGAAAATTAGAAGCTGTGTTAACCATAATCTTGAATAACAGAAGAAAAACTTAAACAGGAAAAATACGGTCTAACATGTACACGAAAAATTGAGTATATCAGACACATGCATACAGGATGTCTTTATTATCGTCCGAACACCCTGTATGCTGAACACAATGCTTTTCCTAGTAGCAAACTTAAACAAAATCAGTCGCAATCAATCTCTGGTTA
>NW_007504119.1:0-257 GCF_000475195.1 Diaphorina citri
AGGAGCCAGAAAGAACAAAAGTATCAACGAAAGTGGTAGAGCAAATCCAAAAATTGCTAGCCTTTTCAAGACAAAGGTAATTAATTACTCATTCAGTACCTACTGGATTTAGGACTTCCAGATTCCAGCTTTATTCATTGTAGGTATAGATACTTCCTGTGTATTGTGTAGGAAGGTATTTCCTTGAGCAGAACTATTATTAGTCAACGCTTAGTCATATCGTCTCCTGTCCCTAGAATAAATCCTGTTCTAGAGAA
>NW_007504120.1:0-257 GCF_000475195.1 Diaphorina citri
TTATTATTATTATTATTATTATGGCCTTTATTTTCACATTCATACAAGAACGGTACACACTGCCCAATGCCCATCTATCCGGGAACAATCACTGTTCCAAAGGATAGGTGGGTTGGAAATTTTGAACAGTCGTAGTTGACACAACTTGGAGTCAGCCATCTTGAGGTTAATCTTTCATGTAAATCATGTAATGATTTAAAATCAAGACTAGAGCCCGTTCTCCCTTTATTCCTTTTATAATGTTTAAGTCACCTATC
>NW_007504121.1:0-257 GCF_000475195.1 Diaphorina citri
TCAAAAATAAGTAAATTATAGCGCCGAAGGCAATTTTCTGAAAATTTTGTGCCGCCTTTCAGAAACGCAGCCTGATCAAAGTTCAAAATCTACTATGCCGCAGGCAATTTTTTCATAAAGTATGTACCTACCTGAAGCTTGTCAAGAATTAATTTTCGAGGTACCCACCTAATTCTTAGATCCTGTTCAACACGTTTTTTCTCCACATTGAAGCTCTGCTAAAAGGAGCGAAATAAACTAGAGCGCCGCAGGCGAAA
>NW_007504122.1:0-257 GCF_000475195.1 Diaphorina citri
TCTCTCTCTCTCTCTCTCTCTCTCTCTCTCATTCTCCTAGTGTGGTCTAACTAACTAGTGTAAGTCAGAGGTAAGTAATAATAGATAGTAACACACAGGATGTAACTATTAGGATTGAAAGGTGAAAGTAGGCCGGGAACTTCTTGGATCTATGTTACCCACTATATGTTTCTTTTTTATTACTTTCCTTATCCTATAGGAAGGAAAGTAATGTAATCGGGTCAAATTTTCGATGGTCAGATTTTAATGCCAAAACA
>NW_007504123.1:0-257 GCF_000475195.1 Diaphorina citri
GCAGCAACCATCTCAACCAAACATTTTGAGTTGCATCCTTGTCACATTTGTGAACTACATACCAAATTTCAAGTCTCTGGCTCATACCGTTCCCGACATATTGTTAAATTACACCGAAAACCGCCAAAAAGCGGTAAAATGCCGCCAACTGTTGCACCGATCTTAACCAAAAGTTTCGGGTCGCATCCTTGTCACATTTGACATCTACATACCGAATTTCAAGTCTCTAGCTCTTACCGTTCTCGAGATATTTTGTT
>NW_007504124.1:0-257 GCF_000475195.1 Diaphorina citri
AAAAGAGTTAGAAAGACCGGGGGAGGGAGGGCCGGAGAAAGAATGAGATAGATGATATGAGAAGAAAGAGGTAAAAGAAAGGCAAGACACACACACACAGAGAGAGAGAGTACATTATGAAAGAGAAAGAAGTAGGGAGTGTGGAAAATGGAAGATAAAGGTATTTTTTTTCTTCTACTATCATCTTCTTCTTCTTCTTCTTCTTCTTCTTCTTCTTCTTCTTCTTCTTCTTCTTCTTCTTCTTCTTCTTCTTCTTC
>NW_007504125.1:0-257 GCF_000475195.1 Diaphorina citri
GGGTGGAAGAACTCTATTATTGGGTTACTTCCCCTGATTTAGGCTGTTGGAATGCTATATTATAGTGTCAAGCTTCCCACTATAAAGTTCATTAGTTCAATATTAGAGTGCCGGAACCCAATCACACGATTGGGCTGCCGACACCCTAGGTTTTTTTCACAACTACACCACTGTCTTTTTTACTGCAATAAAGTGGTCTCAGGTGAAGTACGATCAAAATAAAGAGCTTTCTAAAAAAAAGCACAAACTTTTTCCCT
>NW_007504126.1:0-257 GCF_000475195.1 Diaphorina citri
ACGGTGGAGGCCGGTGCCATGGTGTTGGCCGATCAAGGCCTGTGTCTGATTGATGAGTTCGATAAGGTAAGGGCCTTTACCATTAGTTTTATAGGCCAAAAAACGGACTTTTTTAATAAAAGTTCCGGCTGCGGCCCAGAATTTTTTTTTCTAATTTTTACCAGTAGTAAATCAATGTTCCTGTCTCGCTGGAGGACGTAAAACTGAGACAAAACCAGCCCTGTCAAGCCACAGACAATAACACTGGCTCTTTTGAG
>NW_007504127.1:0-257 GCF_000475195.1 Diaphorina citri
AAGAAAAATTCCGTTGGTCCTCATTTTTCCTGCTCTATGACTTTGAAAAATCACCCAAGTAAGCGCAACTGATCTATTATACGGTTGATGTCTGGACGCGTCTTGTTCGAATAAAATCTAATGAATGAAGGTGCCTCAAAGTCTCGGGATATCTTGTATCACAAGGGCGTCACTTGATGACTTGATGTGGGTCACGCCATCAAGACAGTTATGACTCATCGCTTCTAAGAAACTATAATGTTCCGCTTGAATCTAAT
>NW_007504128.1:0-257 GCF_000475195.1 Diaphorina citri
ATTGGACTCTAGTAAGCTCCGGCCCCGGGCTGGGTAATCCTGGAAAAAGTCTGCACATCTACGAGTATGTGGCGAGTACGTGCACTTTTTCACGTAGAAAAAATCGTCTTGATTCGCTACATGTGCTAGTGACTCATCCATTTAGTCTGTAATTGCTTTATGGTTGTTATTATTATGCGTTGAAGTCATTTGTAATTGGTGATTATCTGTGGCGTAACTTACTGGGTGTTTGGGTACGCCTTGGAGGCAGATCTGTA
>NW_007504129.1:0-257 GCF_000475195.1 Diaphorina citri
TCCTCCGAGAGGAACTATGGTCAGGAACGTGAGTATTGAGCTATGTGTAGAAATAGATCTGAATATGGATGGGAACTTCTGGTCTTTCGGGCCAGATTTCGAACTTTTGGTCCTTCGGGCCAGATTTCAAAATTTTGGTCCTTTGTGGGCCGGATTTTGTGAAATATCCTAGAGAATCTTAACGGGAATGTTACGCACTACTATATAGTCGGCTCCTGGGAGCGAGATGATCCGATGATTATCGAAACCAGAAACTA
>NW_007504130.1:0-257 GCF_000475195.1 Diaphorina citri
ACTTTAAAAATTGGAATACATGTGTAATGGGTCGTAGTTTTATCACAAATCTGGCTACCAAGGTGATGTGGCTAACAGCTGGATTAGGCCAGTAGACAATACAGCTAAGGTGTATTGTCCTTTTCTACTATCGTAAAACATCGAACTTGTTCCGCCTAAGAGACCTGAACTTCAACACGTTGCAGTCCAGAGCAAAATGAACTTCTGTACAAATACAAATCCAATTGATTCTGATCAACTAACTGGACTGAAATGCT
>NW_007504131.1:0-257 GCF_000475195.1 Diaphorina citri
TGGTGGGACGACTTCGAAGCGTGACGTCAAGATAGCGACGTTGACGTCAAAACGGTCTGCTGTCACGACGTCTTTTGGCATCCTGGATAAATTTCTCCGTTGTGGACGCCTACTTAAGCCAGCCACTCACTATCAAGTAAACCTGTCAGGTCCACCTGACAGTGAATGGGCTGGCCTTGTAGTAAAGAAAAAGAAGACAGAGAATAGGTGCATCGGTACCTAATAATACTTACCTCATGTCCATGTTGGAAAACCTT
>NW_007504132.1:0-257 GCF_000475195.1 Diaphorina citri
GAAGCAAAATACCTATTCATCAATAAAAGACAAATTCCATGATCCCTCTAAGATGAAATTATTTTTTTAGTACCAATATTTTCGCTTTCATCCTTTTGGCTTTTGATTTTTCTTTAGCATTAGGTAAAAGTTCAAGGCTAAATGATTACTATATCTACCTGATTTTTTCTTTCAGACAAACCTTGGAGGACGGGTAAGTTGGAGTAAAAAAAAAAATAATAACAATTTTACTGTAGTGTTTTTTTTTTTTTTTTCTT
>NW_007504133.1:0-257 GCF_000475195.1 Diaphorina citri
GGTGACCATCTGGGGAATCGCGTGCTGCTTAGTTCCCGGCTCCACTCTGGCTGGGTGAGGTTAAATGAAAGAGGCGGGTAGCTTGTTGCCGAACGGTGGGTTTAAACCCCGTCACGAGAATACCCTAGTTGTTAAAAGATTCGTTAAACCTCTAAACCTATTCTCTATCCAGATGAATATGAGAGCAATGAGTCATCAAAAAAGTAGGCTACGTTGTCAAACATATCAAAGGTGCAACGGTAGAAAATCTTTAAAAG
>NW_007504134.1:0-257 GCF_000475195.1 Diaphorina citri
AGCATGTGCATGACTTCTTTAGTAATGTGCATGGTGATGGAAATTAGTGCCCTACACGCCTTACACTTGACTTTAGACTACGCTACGCCACTGCACTGTATATGATTCATTGTAAACAGGCGAAACCTACACTTTGCTGGATTTCATCTCATACCATTCATTCGTCAGCTTTTAAACAACTCTATTATTTCATTTATTTCTGCTTTCAATAAGAGATCTGATTCACTTTAAACTTTGAACAAGTGCAAGCCTACACT
>NW_007504135.1:0-257 GCF_000475195.1 Diaphorina citri
ACAAACGCAAGGGGTAAGTGTTTGTGAAATTCCTGAACATTGTAATCAAAGGAATGCCTCGGGAGTAGTACATCATAATGAAGATTTCGAAAACGACTGACACCCAAAAGTAAGAAAAGGAGAAGACGAAGAAGGGGAAGGAGGAGTAGAAGAATAAGAAGATGATGAAGAAGGAAGAGGAACGAAGAAAAAGAAGAAGAAGAAGAAGAAAGTGGTAAAGTAAAAGAAGACGAAAAAAAAGTAGGAGGAGATCTTAG
>NW_007504136.1:0-257 GCF_000475195.1 Diaphorina citri
TTTTCCTGCTTATTATTAGAGGGGCAGATTTCCACCTAGAACAGGGTTTAAATACGCTTTTCCCGGCATGAAATTGCACGACTTTTCCACGTTTTCCAGGTCTCGTATAAACCCTGCAAAAGTTCCTGCTTAGAGAGGTTCCGAATTTTCATTCCTGTTCATAGAGGTCCGAGTGAACACAGCTTAAAACACGTCTTCACAAAGTCCTACTTAAAGAGGTTCAGCAAACCAACATTCCTGCTTACAGGAGGCTAAAG
>NW_007504137.1:0-257 GCF_000475195.1 Diaphorina citri
TACGTTCAGGATAAAATCGGGTAACTTGTTGCTTTCCAAAGGTTTTAACGTTACTGTAAAACTGCTAATATAAAAAAAAGAGTTCATATTGAATAGCCTCCTAGTGACCCAAAAACCCAACTCCGACCTAAATTTTGCCCCAAAATGAATAGTTCATCCCTAAAGGGTATTTAGTCAATAATTTCCTATATTTGGTTTGCTTTTTTCCTCACAGGATCTGTTTCCTTTGCTCTTGGCCACTATTCTGTTACACTCGG
>NW_007504138.1:0-257 GCF_000475195.1 Diaphorina citri
TAATCCCCAAGATACTTTACTTTACTTAAAATTAATATGTAGTAATTCTGGTGTCTCCACTAATCAGTACAATGTACGAGTATTGGAGATTTTGTTAGTGGAGACTCCAAAATTACAACATTATTATGGAACAAACATTATCGACCGTTGAAGATCGAGCTTTTTGAGGGGCCAGTACTCCAGTAGAGACCCTTTTTCTGAATTCTAAAGTTCACAGAGTAACAAATTATTACAGTTCCACCAATGTACAGTGCAGC
>NW_007504139.1:0-257 GCF_000475195.1 Diaphorina citri
AGATCTTTGATGGTGTTCGGGACTGGAAACTCTTGAATGACTTTAACGCGCTCAGGCAAAGGCTTGATACCGGTGGGAGATACCTGATAACCAAGGAACGAGATTTCGTCGACACCGAAAACACATTTGCTGAGATTAATGTTGAGTTGAAATTTGTTGAGCTCGGCAAACAAGGTGCAAAGATGCTCGTGATGTTCTTCCTCGGAGCTGGAAGCTACAAGCATGTCATCAATATACGGGAAGACAAAGCTAAATTT
>NW_007504140.1:0-257 GCF_000475195.1 Diaphorina citri
GCCAAACTCTTTGTACCCCCTAACAGCCTCTTATAGCCCTGTTAAGCCTATACAAACTAAATGGAACTTAACAGGTAGCTTAACACACCTTCTAGGTCTGTATTGAAGAATTATTGGTGAAGGTAACAAGCTCTGTTAGACAATCATCTTCTTTATTTTAACTTAAAAGGATCTACTATCACCCCATTTTAATAAAAAATTCTCGCTCTCAAGTCAGACATTCACCAATTGTTTTTTTTTTTTTTTTTTTTTTTTTA
>NW_007504141.1:0-257 GCF_000475195.1 Diaphorina citri
ACGGTTTATCGTGTAGTGTTATACCCCGTGTCTCGTCTAGTTTAAGTGCGTCGACACTGTTGTCAAACCGATGTTGATCGACATCGCCTTTAACCCATATAAAGTAGGTGATATTATCGGTTCAAGATAAAAGTTCGCCCCGGGCGTGAATCCAACCTGTGACCTAATACTTACAAGGTAGACGCGCTACCCTCCACGCTTACTATGCTGGCTTGAGGCAGCTTTTTTTTTTGAAGAGATTTGATAGAGGGAACTGT
>NW_007504142.1:0-257 GCF_000475195.1 Diaphorina citri
CGGTTTTCACCATTGGATTCCTTATTTTTTGTATATACTGGGAAAAATCGGAAACTCCCGAAATTCCAAACCGTTCCCAAGATATTGACGTTTTTTAATTCCCCATAAGGAATACACAGGGAACAAGGTTTGAGGCCAGCAAAACTTTTCCTACGTTTAAATATTTTCTCTCGCTTTTAGTTTTCATTTCTTCCGAACACGATTCAGGCACGATATTAGTTTTCAGGGGCGAAGCCAAGGGAGCGCGAAGCGCGACC
>NW_007504143.1:0-257 GCF_000475195.1 Diaphorina citri
CCTTCTCCTTCCGCTCATCCTACTTCTTTTTCTAATCCCATTTCTTCCGCTCATCCCACTTCTTCCTCTAATCCCATTTCTTCCTCTAATCCCACTTCTTCCTCTAGTCCCACTTCTTCCTCTAATCCCATTTCTTCCACTCATCCCACTTCTTCCTCTAATCCCAGTTTTTCCTCTAGTCCCACTTCTTCCGCTCATCCCATTTCTTCTGCTCAAATTCCTCTTCAATACTCATCATTTTCTAGGGTGACTGAGTG
>NW_007504144.1:0-257 GCF_000475195.1 Diaphorina citri
GTTAAGTTCAAATTTGAAAGAAAAACACTTGTTGGAAAACAGTCAAGATTCAACACTTAAGGGAGAACTTGAGCTTAAGAGCACTTGAGTTTGAGTGAAAGCGTGAGAGCACTTGAGTTGTGAAAGTTGCACTGTTCTTTGATGACTGTCTCACAAAGTGTGAACGCGCCCTATTTATATGAAAATCACCGCTGTCTGACTGACATCATGTGTGGGGGTGCATACAGACTGCACAACGCCGACCTTTGACACTAGAA
>NW_007504145.1:0-257 GCF_000475195.1 Diaphorina citri
AGTACACTGAGAAATACTGATCTAGAATTCAGAGCAAAGGAAAGACAAATGGATAGGCTATGTAAAATGGTGCAGAGGAGTAACGATGTGCTAAAATTTAGACACACTGTTTATAATAAACTTATTTCAGAAAAATCTCTTCTAGCATCCTTGAAATTGAAATTTATCAATGCGCGGAAAGATTTACCCGATTTCGTCTGTTGCTCTTGCGAAGGGCTGTTTTTCAAACACTCCGTCTCGAAATTAAATGTCGCTAA
>NW_007504146.1:0-257 GCF_000475195.1 Diaphorina citri
CATCTTGGAGAAAATTTCTTCGGACAAACCGTTTCAGAGTTACCACGGAAGACAAACATAAACGTTAGTACAAATATGGGGACTAAAATCAAAGTCATCGAGCTTGAAACTTCGAACTCACTTCGTCTCTGCCAATTTCCATTCCAGACATGAAGGAAGCGAGCGATACTGAAAGCCAGGTAGGCGGCAGTTCCACCAACAGCAATAGCAACCAGGACAGCTCCTACTCCTATGATGCTCCCGAGCAGCTGAACATC
>NW_007504147.1:0-257 GCF_000475195.1 Diaphorina citri
ATGATGAAGAATAACTATGTTAAGAATAGAAGTTCAATCCTTAAAATCCTCATTTTGTTTGATACTTATAACTTGACCATATAATAATAAAATTCTAAGAGTTGGGTGTTGGCAAATGTCACCTCGTGGTTACCTCTCACACAAAAGTGCATTAGTCCATTCTGAATGTTATTTCCTTGGGATGAGTGCAAAGCCGATAACCGTTTACTTATTATGACTGGAACCATAATATCACGTAAACATGATTTCTCCTTTGC
>NW_007504148.1:0-257 GCF_000475195.1 Diaphorina citri
TATGACTACAAACTCCCGCACTTTGGTTTTTACTATCCAAATTTTCGGAGCCTGGTCTACAGTAAAGGAGAAACTTTGTGCTTGAGAGGGGGATGACGAAATTGAAAAATGGATGTGGATCGCTCCATTGATATTATTTTAATTTGGAACATCACACAATACATAATACTTAAATGTAGATGATATAGGTAGGTATAAATTAAGAGAATCACCGAATGTCTGTAAATATTCACAGGTATAGGTGGTACCTACTTTAA
>NW_007504149.1:0-257 GCF_000475195.1 Diaphorina citri
GCTTACAGAACCAATACTCAAAATGTTGAGATATATTTATCAAGGAAGAAAGATTTATACTACACTTGATTTGCCTGGAGAGAAACCATATTAATGGTGATTAGTGCATATATGCTGAGAGAATCCATTTAAATAAAGTGTTCATTATGCAAATGGGAAACCATTTTTTCACCAAGTTCACCTTTTAAATTTATCTACTTTTATTTTCTTTTCGTGACAATACGATATTGCGGATATTGTATTTATAAAACAGTGAT
>NW_007504150.1:0-257 GCF_000475195.1 Diaphorina citri
GAAGAATGGAAAAGATGGTCTAAAAAGTTTGAACTGTTTGAGTTAGCAAGTGGTTCAGATTCACAAGAAGAGAAAAGACGTGTAGCATTACTTCTTCACTGCATGGGAGAAGCTGGAATTGAGATTTACAATTCATTCAATTTATCGAGTGCTGCTGAATATAAATTTGAAGTGGTCAAGAATAAATTCAAGGAACATTTTGACTCAAAGTGCCCAATTACATTGATAAGGTATAATTTTTTTACTTGTAAACAAAA
>NW_007504151.1:0-257 GCF_000475195.1 Diaphorina citri
TGTCGATGGTGGGATTCGAACCCGGGACCTTCTGCATGGCAAGCAAGCGCCTTACCACTGGACCAACCGTGCCCCCATAACTGTGGGGGCACGGTATGAATACATAACTGTGGTGAAGCAGAGTGCAAAAGCGTGAGAGTTGCGGGTGAACTTAGGGGAAGACGAAAGAAGAAGAATTTTGTTTTTGTGTCAACAAACGATTTTGAATCGACAGCACTAGTTTTTTTTTTTTTTTTTTTTTTTTTTTTTTTTAGAAA
>NW_007504152.1:0-257 GCF_000475195.1 Diaphorina citri
ATTTCTATTCCAATTGTCCATTGTTTTTTTACAAGCTTAAAACAAAGCTATTACAATGATTTGTGCTGTATGGGAATAACTAATAATTGAACTGTTTTATTTAAGAAGAGTCAAATTACGAACATTCATTTTTTAAGTAAATCAGTTTTGATGTTTTTAGCCCGTCCTTCATTTATTATGTACTAGTGGTTGACCCGTCCTTTGTACGGGACCACCACACACACAAACACACCCCCACACACACCACACCCATCACA
>NW_007504153.1:0-257 GCF_000475195.1 Diaphorina citri
TCCCCATCCGTGGCACAAGCTCTGCTTATACGGATGGGTATACCATTTATATGAAAAATGTATGTTCTGAGTTTTTTTTTTTTGTCAATCAAATATAAATGGAAACTTGTTAAAAAAAAAAAAAAAAAGTAATTTTGAGTCTCAACATTTTGAGTTCTTGTCATTATGGGTCTCATATCGGATTGAGTCTCATATCGTTTTGAGTTACATGCCTCGGTGGTGTAGTGGTCGCTCGTCTGGTAATCAAGTGGACGTGG
>NW_007504154.1:0-257 GCF_000475195.1 Diaphorina citri
AAGATGGTTGCTTTTCTGTTTTTGTAAAACTGCCGAAAATCCATGAAACTCCATTTCGTGTTATTACAGGCCGGACGGCGCGGCGGCGCTTCGAACTCTTAACATTCCGGCACTCTTGATCTATTCCAAATTTGGGCAGCAATCCGCATCCCTCCTGACAGAAACGGCAATATGCAAGAAGTGTTCCGTTACAGCGAGTACCTAAAGTTCCGAGTGTTCCGTTACAGCGAGTACCTAAAGTTCCGAGTGTTCCGTTA
>NW_007504155.1:0-257 GCF_000475195.1 Diaphorina citri
ATGAGGTGATGGAACAGTTGTTGGACCAGAAGGCCAAAGACAAGGAGATTGATGCAGAGCAAGAACGGGTTGATCACTCCACCAGTCTGTATTTTGAGGCGACCTCGGTAGTAACCACGGTTATTCAGAGGAAAGACAGGGTTTGTGATAGTGAAACTGTAAGTACAACCTCTAGTGCCAAGCATAAATACAAGCTACCATCATTAAAACTAAAAGAGTACGATGGTACTATTGGTGATTTTCTACCATTCTGGTCA
>NW_007504156.1:0-257 GCF_000475195.1 Diaphorina citri
AAAAAAAAAAAAATCTGGAGTGAACATCACACGACCTGGCTCGGATTGCGTTAAGTATTAGGTCATGGAAAGTCAAAAGATAAACACAGGGTGTTCCCTTCGTCCGTTCAGTACGCAGGATTATCACTTTAATGGTTCATTGAAACGATAGGGCCCAGTTCATTGGACTATTGTCGTACCCTGTATAAAGAATTGCAAGTTCAGAACCAAATGATTTAGCCATGTGCAGTGACGTTCGTGTAACGCGAACTAACACA
>NW_007504157.1:0-257 GCF_000475195.1 Diaphorina citri
GTTGTAGTTTTTTACGATTTTTTTTTTTATTTTTTTTTTTTTAATTGAGTAACATTAACATTGGATTTTTACTTTTTTTGCTCTTAGTGACTTGGAGACATTTTTCTACTGCTGTTTTTGTTGCTTTGCCAAAAAAAAAGTGACCTTTTCTTGTTATCCTCCGCGTGTGTTTGGTCATGTTTTTTGTTGGAGTTGGTGTGGACTTTGAACTTTAGCCAGTCCTGTTCTCGAGTGGAAATAACGGGTATCCTATGTTG
>NW_007504158.1:0-257 GCF_000475195.1 Diaphorina citri
TGTAATTTTCATCAGTGCACTGCGGTCAAGATCTAGGTTTCGTAATCCGGGATCAATGGTTCAACAGCAAGGTAAATTAGGAGTGATGGAAAATTATTATTTTCTTTAGAAGAGCTAATGTAGAAGGGAGGTCCACCTCCACATTGACGTCTTTTTTTTTATATCAGTACTTTTTGTGAAGGGTAACTCTTGACGTTAATTTTTTAACACGAAGTGTTTTTTTGGGGGGATATCACTATTTTTTGCTGTAAGTACTT
>NW_007504159.1:0-257 GCF_000475195.1 Diaphorina citri
CATCGGGAAAAGTCACAAAAGATCTAACCAGGTCGCAGTGACATAGAGCCGATGGCCCTACTTATACCAATACCAATTCCATCGGGAAAAGCTTGAGAGCTCAGTCTGTCAGATGGTCTGAAGCTTCTTCCTCCAGCTTGCCACTCACGACCTACTCTCCTAACCAATCTATTCATTAGTTTTCTGAATCCTATACTTATATCATACGTACATTTAACGGATCAGTACTTAGCTAACTTACTCTTACTAGACTGACT
>NW_007504160.1:0-257 GCF_000475195.1 Diaphorina citri
AGTTGAGCAGAATAAAATAGAAGAGGTACAGTAAAATAAAATTGAATAGAATACAGTAAATTAAAATAGAATACAGTAGGTATAAAACAATTAAATACCGTAAGATAAAATTCAACAAAATAAAAGATAATACAGTAAAATCAAACAGGATAAAATAAAATTGAAGACTTTGATAAATAAAGGGGCCAATCTCTAATTCTCTTTCGATTCCTTATGGATCAAAATGATTTCCAAGAGAGGAATGTTATAAAGATATA
>NW_007504161.1:0-257 GCF_000475195.1 Diaphorina citri
CCTCCCTCCCTCTCTCCCTCCGTCCCTCCCTTTCCTTCCCTCCCACCCCGTTCATATCTTTGGCAAAAAGAAACATTATGTATTCTTTCCCGTTTTCTCCCTCCTTTTTTACTTTCCTTATCCTATAGGAAGGAAAAAGGAAAGTAATGTAATCGGGTCAAATTTTCGATGGTCAGTTGTTAGTGTCAAAACACGTTTTGAGGTCCCTAGAGCCTAAAATACAAAGTTTCAGCCATTGGTCCGTGTGTCTGTCCTTC
>NW_007504162.1:0-257 GCF_000475195.1 Diaphorina citri
CGGAGTTCCATTATGTCGAACTGTTTGCTGTATAAGCTCTCTTCAATATTAGATGATCTGTCATTTTTGTTATATTTCATACTCGTACCTAGAATGATATTTTTTGCCTCTTTTTCCTTTTTTCTTTCTGATATTAAGCTGTTCCATTTCTTTCTGATACTAAACTGTTCCATTTCTTTTGGGCCAAACTTTGCAGATCGATCGTCTGTCAAAGTTATATTTTTAAATTTCATATTCGATGTGACACTTTGTTCTGG
>NW_007504163.1:0-257 GCF_000475195.1 Diaphorina citri
ATGAAAGCTTCGAAGTTCTAGTCATAAAACTGCTTAAACAAATTGCTGATTTCATATTCATGATGTGTACGTATTCAAAAAAACTTCAGAGCTTGCAGTAATGAGATGGGTTTTATGAGAAAAGATTTTCGCGAGACGTAGCTTGAAATTAATCTTCTTCCTTCTGCAAAGAAATCTCTCGGATGTTGGGAAAGGAGGAACGGAATTCAGCTTTGTCTATTTCTGTCGGGAAAATATCTGGAGTAGAATTTTCGACA
>NW_007504164.1:0-257 GCF_000475195.1 Diaphorina citri
AGAAAGTGCGGCAGGAACGAGTGAGAGAGATAGAAGAACAGACGCGAGGGTGGAGGAGCGCCTTGCACTTCCTGGAACCAAAAGAGAAAGAGAGAGAGACAGGGATAAGTAGAGAGCAAAATTTCATGTTCATGTTTTTCTTAGAAGTCAGTATTGACTTGGGAAGAAAACCTTTGTATATAATAATAATAATAATAATAATAATAATAATAATAGTGCTTATTTATACTGCTCGCATAGGACTGAAAAGTCCCTTT
>NW_007504165.1:0-257 GCF_000475195.1 Diaphorina citri
GAATGATGGAAACGTGGTTCAAGTTGCAAATGTTTCTTTGGCAATATCGGCTTGAGAAGTTGAGGATTAGTTCGTATTTTTCCTTCCAAAAACTTCAACAGAATTTGATTAATTAATTTCATAAAATAATTAACATATTATGTAAAATCCACAGCTAATACACTTAATATTGTATATTTTATCTAGCTTGTTTATTTTGACAAAATTCCTTTTATGGTCGTTTTTTCGTCTTTTAGAAGTAGAAATATTGGAAAAAA
>NW_007504166.1:0-257 GCF_000475195.1 Diaphorina citri
CTATTGTAGACCAAAATATTCAAAAAATTCGCCCGCGGCGTCAAATTTTGTGTTTTTGATAACTAAGTTTTTTAAAAAATAGAGACCAAAATTTTCGCCTGTGGTCATAAAAATTTCAATTTCGTTAATTCTGGTTTCTATAAATTTGTAGCTCACAATTTGAGAAATGGGTGTATACTTGTATAGTAGTCTTGAGGTCATTATTTTGGTCAAAGGTCATTTATCTTGAAAAAATTTGGCCTGCGGTGCAGTTATTT
>NW_007504167.1:0-257 GCF_000475195.1 Diaphorina citri
TACAAAATTAAAATATTGTACGAGACAAAATGTACCCCACAAATTATACCGAGTCACTCATTGCTCTGAAATTTTGTCGAGTTATTGAATAAAACGCCAATAAAGGCTAAAAATAGTTTCAACTTCTAGCAACAGTAATAAAGTTTGGACACAAGGTCATAAAGTTTTACGATATGCCCCAATTGCACACGATAAGACTTACATAAAATACCCATGATAATCCATGAGAACTTTATCAAATGTAGGTGAGGCAATTC
>NW_007504168.1:0-257 GCF_000475195.1 Diaphorina citri
AAAGAAAAAATAACTATCATCATAAAAATGAATAAATAATAAATAAATATATACAAAAATTAGACCCTACAAAAAAAAATTGCAGGCAAAATGCAAACAATGCTGAAATGCAACAAAATTAAATTGAAAAACTCATAAAATTGAATAAATAACAAGAGGTAAATAAATATTTACAAAAAATTACATAAGAAATGCATGTGTTGTTGAGTCTGGTTAGGTAGGTACTATTGGGTAGGTAAAGGACAAAGTTTAACAAC
>NW_007504169.1:0-257 GCF_000475195.1 Diaphorina citri
GAAAAATTGAGCTCGAGGGAGGGGGCCCTGGACCTCCCCTTCCAAATACGGCCCTGTGCCTAGGTCCTAGGTATTTTTATGGAGTCCTTCTCACCCTTCCATAGAGGGATGAGGGGAAAGTAGGTCCTTTTTGTGGAGTTCTCTCCCATCCTTCTCTATAAAGGGAGGTGGAAGGTATGTAGGTAGGTATTTTTTCCCGTACCCATCCTTTCTACACCCCCCCTGCCTACCCACTTTTGTTCCCCACCCCTTCTCTG
>NW_007504170.1:0-257 GCF_000475195.1 Diaphorina citri
TTTTTTTTTTTTTTTTTTTTTTTTTTGAGACATTTATTTACACAATTGAAGGAGTTTTAACAATAAAGTCCTACCTCGAATCCTTTTTACTTTCCTTATCCTATAGGAAGGAAAGTAATGTAATCTTATGGATTAATTTATAATTATTTAACCGATTCTAACCTTTAGTTTAGATTAAACCCTTTGGTATGCGGATGTCAAGAAAGAAAAGCTGATAAGGAAAAATCCTTTGTAATTTTAATTTTTTATTGTTATTA